>NW_020694869.1:260917-311306 GCF_002925995.2 Terrapene triunguis
GCAGCGGACCAAAGCTAAGCTGGTAGATAAGCTTAGAAGTTTTCATGCAGGCCCCTACATTTGAACCCTAAAGTTCAAAGTGGGGATCCAGCCTTGACACCTCCCCTTTAGCTTATTTGGAGGGAGCAGGGCTTTCTCTTGTATTCCTCTCCTAGCTCCCTTGCTGCTGTAGCCCATTTTCATCTCTCTCATAGCAGGGAAGACAGCAGCTCCAGGCAGAAATAATGCAGCTCCCCACATTCCCAGCATCACCATACATATTTTCTTCTGGTCTGCTGTCTCTGCTTGAGACTTAGAGCTGGTCCACACTGGGGCGGGGGATCGATATAGGAAACGCAACTTCAGCTACGAGAATAGCGTAGCTGAAGTCGACGTTTCCTATATCGAAGTAAAAGTACTTACTTCGGGTCCACGCGGCGCAGGCAGGCTCCCCCTTCGACAGCGCTTCCTCCTCTCGGCGAGCAGGAGTTCCGCAGTCGACGGGGGAGCGCTTCTGGGATCGATCTATCGCGTCCAGATGAGACGCGATAAATCGATCCCAGAAGATTGATCTCTACCCGCCGAATTAGGCGGGTAGTGTGGACCAGCCCTTAGGTATCAGTGAAGGACGGAATGGAGCTGGTGATTCCATGAGAGCCACATATGGGGTCCAAAAGTATACAATAACCACAGTGTGAGTGTACCATTAATGTGCTTTACTTTCTCTTTTGTGCACAAGTACATCACTCTGTATTGTGTCTGTCAATCTCAGTTATCTGTAGTGTAGTTGTAGCCATGTCGGTTCCAGGATATTAGAGAGACAAGGTGGGTGAAATTGGTCCAGTAAAAGATATTACCTCACCCACTTTGATCATCAGTTATCCTCAACATGGGACATTTCTGCTGCCAAAAGAAGGAAAATTGGCAGTAGATGCCTCTGTGAATTCAATGTCTGTTGTTTCTCACTTTCATTTCAGATTGGAGAAGGACTCACAAGTATGCAGGTAATAGAATACACATTTCTCCTGGTAATCAGAAATCATCTTCCTAGTTAACAAAAACAAAAAACAAAAAAACAACAACAAGAAAAACCCTGGAAACAGAACATATTGCTATCAAGGAGATAACAACTGGGGCTTTACTCCATTTTCTTTCAGGCCCTACTCATTCTGTTCTTTCAACCATTGTAACTTATATCAGAATCTGGCACAACATATTTGAGTATCAATAAGATAAACATTTCAGGCTCCCTCCCATTTCTGTGTAAAGTTCAATCAAATATCACATCTCTGAAATATTTCATTGTAACCAAATTATTAGAATAGAACAAAACCCATCATCAGTAGACATTTTGCCTGAGTAAGGACATAAGGAATTGACCCACAAGCCATATCTCCCATGTGTCAGTTTATACTGAAATTAGACAAGGGTTCTTAAATTCTCTCTTTGCAGATTACATCACTCTTAATCCAGACACAGCCCACCCCAATCTCTCCATTTCTGAGGTTAAGAAGAAATTTACTCATGAACCTGAACCTCAGAAAGTTTCACCAAATCCAGAGAGGTTTGATTCGACTGTCTGTGTGTTGGGCTCTGAAGGATTCTCCTCTGGAAAGCACTACTGGGAGGTGGATGTCGGGAGCAGCACTGACTGGGACCTGGGGATGGCCAGAAAATCCATACAGAGAAAAGGAAAACTTTCCCTGTCCCCTAAAGAGGGATTCTGGGCTCTGGGTCTGAGTGGGAGAGATTACTGGGCAAAAACTGATCCATGGACCCGGGTCATGGTGCAGAAAAAGCCCAAGAAAATTGGAGTTTACCTTAGTGACCAAGACAGGCAGGTGGCCTTTTTCAATGTAACTGACATGTCTGTGCTGTTCACATTTAACGATTGTTCATTCTCAGGAGAGGTTTATCCATTCTTTAAAAATTCACACAAAGGAACAACAATGAGAATTTGTTCTATAAGAGAAGATGAATGAGCTTAAAGTGCCACTATGACTCATTTATCCCACTCTATCTTTGAAATCAAATTTCTCACCAATGAATTTGAATTACATTTTGCCTCTACATTATCTGTGATGCCATCTCCAGAAAAAGCACCGTTACTCATTTTATGGTTATGACCCTATGACATCAAGTTTCTCCCCAATAACATTTGAATTGTAGTTTTTACTCTGTACTTTGTGAGCTGTCATCTTAATTACATGCTTTGAATAACAAATGATTTTGTTTGTTACTTCTGACAAACACTGTTATTTGATTAGGCTGTTAAGGAAAGGATATTTGTGTTGCAGAGAAATCAGCAGCGAAAATTAGGTTTTCAAGATATCAAGATTTTCAAGAGCTCAGCTGCCAGTTACTCAGCATGAAGAGCTCCTTAGAAAATCTGACAATAACTGTCACAGTGGGAGGTGCTGGATGGATATTAATGGGAAAAAAAGCATCCTGTCTCATACATTCATTTTTATCTCAGAGACACATCACCAAACATGTGACAAATTAAGGGCTTGTGACTGGCCTGTGTAGCTACACCATGGGAAAAGGGAATATAAAATACCCCCCATCCCTCTACACAGCCATGCAAGATTTACTGTCATAGTTACAAGACAGCTGCACCTCGGACCCATTTCCAGTCCCTCTGAGAGCTCCCACCCTGAGGACTCTTGACCTTCCCCATCTCAGGGTGGAATCTCATGAGTCTTGAACTCTTCGGCAGGGATCTGACTATAGTAACCTGGTCATACCATCCACTTACCACCCTTCAGTCCCATCTCAGACTCGGCACCTGCTTGATCCTCCTTTCAGGAAACTGTTACCAATGAAACTGACCAAAAGCCTTTTAAAAACTAAGAATTTTTAGTTAGCAGTTGTGTAATTTATAGAAATAGAGTCATATCCCTTTAAATCATCTATGAGCCCTCTGCTCACGTTCACCATTGGCTATGAATTGGAAGCTGCCGGAAACCAGTCGGCGCCGCAATATGTGTGCACCCAGGCCATGCACGCTTGTGTATATTTAGAAAACTCATTTGTTTGGAATAAAATTGTTTATTTGGAATATTTGGAGCCTGTGTTGTTTCTTAATATCATTTTGGCTTTGTAAGGAGCAGACAACACAATGATTGGTAACAAGGAGGGAAGCCCAATCCCAGAGTACAGCAGAACAGAGAATAACTGCAGAGTTCTAGACTAAAAGGAAACTGCAGCCACTGAGACTGTGAGAAAATGATCATTCCAGGAAAAAGAAAAAAAAAGGTTTGTAAAAGTCTGACTGTTTGGAAAAACTGACTTGTTTGACTGGTGGGTCAGTCCTCCTCTGAGCTGTGGGGAGAGAGAGGAACACAATATAATAGCTAATAGTATCAGTGTTGAGCAAAAAGGTGTCAGTTTTACTGAGTGTAATGGGGTTAAGACATATAACCCGCTACGTAGCCTGACAGCTCCTGTTGAACCAGCAGGTTCATTTTCTAAGATTGTGGAAATTCTCCAAAATCACCTCTCACCAAACCAATTGGCGATTGCAGAGTATTTCTGAGTTTATAAATGAAATCCAAAAGAAAATGAAACAATTCCTAAATATGTGGTCGATTTAAGGATATTAACAGAGTATTGCCAGTTTGGAGAGAGTTCAAATCATAGAATCATAGAATATTAAGGTTGGAAGGGAGCTCAGGAGGTCATCTAGTCGAATCCCCTGCTCAAAGCAGGATCAACACCAACTAAATCATCCCAGCCAGGGCTTTCTCAAGCTGGGCCTTAAAAACCTCTATGGATGGAGATTCCACCACCTTCCTAGGTAACCCATTCCAGTGCTTCACCACCCTCCTAGTGAAATAGTCTTTCCTAATATCCAACCTAGACCTCCCCCACTGCAACTTGAGGCCATTGCTTCTTGTTCTGCCATCTGCCACCACTGAGAACAGTCTAGCTCCATCCTCTTTGGAACCCCCCTTCAGGTAGTGGAAGGCTGCTATCATATCCCCCCTCACTCTTCTCTTCTGCAGACTAAACAAGCCCAGTTCCCTCAGCCTCTCCCCATAAGTCACGTGCTCCAGCCCCCTAATTATTTTCATTGCCCTCTGCTGGACTCTCTCCAATTTGTTCACATCCTTTCTGTAGTGCGGGACCCAAAACTGGACACAATACTCCAAATGTGGCCTCACCAGTGCTGAATAGTGGGGAATAATCACTTCCCTCGATCTGCTGGCAATGCTTCTACTAATACAGCCCAATATGCCATTGGCCTTTTGGCAACAAGGGCACACTGCTGACTCATAGCCAGCTTCTCGTCCACTGTAATCCCCAGGTCCTTTTCTGCAGAACTGCTGCTTAGCCAGTCGGTCCCCAGCCTTTAGCAGTGCATGGGATTCTTCCATCCTAAGTGCAGGACTCTGCACTTGTCTTGTTGAGATGAAGACGTTATAGGGTAATAAGCAAAATGAAGGTATCCAAAACCAGTTATTGTCTGAGGCTGATTGGACCGTGTAACATGCACTAGAACTTGCTGGGTCAGTGGAAACCATTACTGAAGATACCATGGAGCTACAATCACATCATGTGATCTGAGCAATAAACAAACTGGCAGTCAAGCAGAAAGCATAACATAGACAGTATGGGGGGAGGGAGAGCTCAGTGGTTTGAGCATTGGTCTGCTAAACCCAGGGTTGTGAGTTCAATCCTTGAGGGGGCCATTTAGGGATCTGGGGCAAAAATCTGTCTAGGGATTGGTCCTGCTTTGAGCAGGGGGTTAGACCAGATGATCTCCTGAAGTCCCTTCCAACCCTGATATTCTATGAACGTGTATTCTATGACAGTGCTAACACAAAGACTGGTTGCTTTCATTTGGAAAACAGTCTCATGGTGCAACTGACTCTTGGCTTAAGGACAAAACCTGTAGAAACTGCAACAAAATGAGGCTCACACAGTAAATATCAAGGTCTGTGAACAATGCACAATAACTAGAGCATGAGGGCAATACCAGAGGATTTCAGATGCATTAGCTTGCAGGGAACAACATGGTGTCTACTGAGAATGTTATAACATCTCTACAACAATTTAGTTTAGAAGATAATAAATGACTAGATATTAAAGGGTATTCCTGGCTCTTAGCATTAGTTGGATGGTATAGTGATCATGGGAGCTGGTGATAAAGAACACCATGGACACCTCCCAAGGTACCCGTGAGGTTATCTAAGTGTGGGCTTAAAGCAAACAAGGAGAAATATGATATTTATAGAATCAGGTGCATACTGCAGGCACACTATTGATACAGATGGCTTATGTTAACCACAGCACACAGTTGAAGCTGTCCTTATGGCATCTCAACCACAAAATGTCTCACAATTGTGTCCCTTTGTGGGGATGATCAGTTATGACTGTCACAGTTCAGGAAACTGTACCTGTATTTCACCTCGGTGGTCCAGCAAGGGCACCAAATCTCAGGCTTCCAGCTCCCCAACCATCACCTCACTTGGAAAGAATCCCACGTCTCTCTGTCCCTTCTCACCGGGTTATTCCCAGGCTACACAGTTCTCTGCATTCACTGTGTATTTCCCAGCACAGACAGATTACACAGGGACACCTGCTTGCTTTCTCTTCTGAGGCCTGGTCTACACTATGAGTTTAGGTCGAATTTAGCAGTGTTAAATTGAATTAAGCCTGGACACGTCCACACGACGAAGCCCTTTTTTTCGACTTAAAGGGCCCTTTAAACCAGTTTCTTTACTCCACCTCCGACAAGGGGATTAGCGCTAAAATTGGCCTTTGCGGGTCGGATTTGGGGTAGTGTGCACGGAATTCAACGTTATTGGCCTCCAGGAGCTATCCCACAGTGCTTCATTGTGACCGCTCTGGACAGCACTCTCAACTCAGATGCACTGACCAGGTAGACAGGAAAAGCCCCGCAAACTTTTGAATTTCATTTCCTGTTTGCCCAGCGTGGAGAGCACAGGTGACCACGCAGAGCTCATCAGCACAGGTAACCATGATGGAGTCCCAGGATCGCAAAAGAACTCCATCATTGACTGAATGGGAGGTACGGGATCTGCTCGCCATATGGGGAGACGAATCAGTGCTAGCTGAACTCCGTAGCAGTAAACGAAATGGCAAAATATTAGAAAAAGTCTCAAAGGCCATGAAGGACAGAGGCCATAACAGGGACGCACAGCAGTGCCTCATGAAAATTAAGGAGCTAAGGCAAGCCTACCACAAAGCCAGAGAGGCAAATGGAAGGTCCGGGGCAGAGCCACAAACATGCCGCTTCTAGACAGAGCTGCGTGCCTTGCTAGGGGGTGCAGCCACCACTACCCCAACCGTGTGCTTTGACTCCATCAATGGAGAATCACGCAACAGGGAAGCGGGTTCGGGGTACGAGGAAGATGATGATGAAGACAATGAAGATAGCTCACAGCAAGGAAGTGGAGAAACCGGTTTCCCCAACAGCCAGGATATGTTTATCACCCTGGACCTGGAACCAGTAACCCCCGAACTCACCCAAGGCGTTCTCCCAGACCCTGAGGGCACACAATGGACCTCTGGTAAGTGTACCTTTGTAAATATTACACATGGTTTAAAAGCAAGCGTATTTAATGATTAATGATTAATTTGCCCTGGCAATCGCGGCCAGTACAGCTACTGAAAAAGTCTATTTACATGTATGGGGATGGAGCGGAAATCCTCCAGGGACATCTCCAGAAAGCTCTCCTTCATGTACTCCCAAAGCCTTTGCAAAAGGTTTCTGGGGAGGGCTGCCTTATCCCATCCGCCATGGTAGGACACTTTACCACGCCAGGCCAGTAGCACGTAGTCTGGAATCATTGCATAACAAAGCATGGCAGCGTATGGTCCCGGTGTTTGCTGGCATGCAGACAACATCCATTCCTTATCTCTCTTTGTTATCCTCAGGAGAGTGATATCATTCACGGTCACCTGGTTGAAATGGGGTGATTTTATTAAGGGGACATTCAGAGGTGCCAGTTCCTGCTCGGCTGAACAGAAATGTTCCCTGCTGTTAGCCACGCGGTAGCGGGGAGGGGTGAAGTGATCATCCCAGAGAATTGGGGGGGTGCGGGGGGGGGGGTAGTTGGGTTTGTGCTGCATGTTAACCCAGAAACTGCAGCCCCTCCTTTTACATTGCAAACCCATTTTAAATGTCCAACCCAAGGCATGCTTGGTATGGGAAATGAGGACGCTACTGTTTGAAACTTTCCCACATGTTAAGAAGGTTAAAAAAGCCAAAAGACTGTGGCTTACCATGGCTGCCTGTAAGCCGAAATCTGTTGCCTGGCACTGCGTGAGTGATCTCTCACACCAAACCGGCAGGTCCTCAATATAAGAGGAAAAATGCGACCTTGTAACGAAAGCACATGTGCTGTGTAATGTGAACAGCAAAATTTAATTTGAAAGAGTGTGCCCATTGTTCTCTAAAATGTGTCTTTTTTAACCACCTCTCCCTTCTCCTCCACCAGCTGCAAATGTTTCTCCTTCACAGAGGCTAGCGAAGATTAGAAGGAGAAAACGGCGGACTCGGGATGGTATGTTCTCGGAGCTCCAGATGTCCTCCCACACTGACAGAGCACAGCAGAATGCATGGAGGCAGTCAATGTCATAATGCAAAAAAGCACAATATGAACGAGAGGAGAGGTGGCGGGCTGAAGAGAGCAAGTGGTGGGCTGAAGAGGATAGATGGCGTCAGCTTGCTGACAGAAGGCAAGAGTCGATGCTCCAGCTGCTGGAGCATCAAACTGATATGCTCCAGCGTATGGTTGAGCTGCAGGAAAGGCAGCAGGAGCAGAGACTGCCGCTACAGCCCATGTAACCAACAGCCCTCCTCCCCAAGTTCCATAGCCTCCTCACCCAGACGCCCAAGAACGCGGTGGGGGGGCCTCCGGCCACCCAGTCACTCCACCACAGATGATTGCCCAAGCATCAGAAGGCTGGCCTTCAATAAGTGTTAAAGTTTTAAAGTTTTAAACTGCAGTGTGTCCTTTTCCTTCCCTCCTCCCCCACCCCTCCCGGGCTACCTTGGCAGTTATCCCCCTAGTTGTGTGATGAATTAATAAAGAATGCATGAATGTGAAGTAACAATGACTTTATTGCCTCTGCAATCGGTGCTCGAAGGGGGGAGGGTGGTTAGTTTACAGGGAAGTAGAGTGAACCGGGGGGTGGGGGGGGGTGGAGGGTTCATCAAGGAGAAACAAACAGAAGTTTCACACCGTAGCCTGGCCAGTCACAAAACTGGTTTTCAAAGCTTCTCTGATGTGCACCGTGCCCTGCTGTACTCTTCTAACCGCCCTGGTGTCTGGCTGCACGTAATCAGTGGCCAGGCGATTTGCCTCAACCTTCCACACCGCCATAAATGTCTCCCGCTTACTCTCACAGATATTGTGGAGCGCACAGCAAGCAGCAATAACAATTGGAATATTGGCTTCGCTGAGGTCTATCCGAGTCAGTAAACTGCACCAGCGCGCTTTTAAACGTCCAAATGCACATTCCACCACCATTCGGCACTTGCTCAGTCTATAGTTGAACATGTCCTGACCACTGTCCAGGCTGCCTGTGTACGGCTTCATGAGCCATGGCATTAAGGGGTAGGCTGGGTCCCCAAGGATAACGATAGGCATTTCAACATCCCCAACGGTTATTTTCTGGTCCGGGAAGAAAGTCCCTTCCTCCAACTTTTGAAACAGACCAGAGTTCCTGAAGACGCGAGCATCATGTACCTTTCCCGGCCATCCCACGTTGATGTTCGTGAAACGTCCCTTGTGATCCACCAGGGCTTGCAGCAGCATTGAAATGTACCCCTTGTGGTTTATGTACTTGGTAGCTTGGTGCTCCGGTGACAAGATAGGGATATGGGTTCCGTCTATCGCCCCACCACAGTTTGGGAATCCCATTGCAGCAAAGCCACCCACTATGATCTGCACGTTTCCCAGAGTCACTACCCTTGATATCAGCAGGTCTTTGATTGCCCTGGCAACTTGGATCACAGCAGCCCCCACAGTAGATTTGCCCACTCCAAATTGATTCCCGACTGACTGGTAGCTGTCTGACGTTGCAAGCTTCCACAGGGCTATCGCCACTCACTTCTCAACTGTGAGGGCTGCTCTCATCCTGGTATTCTGGCACTTCAGGGCAGGGGAAAGCAAGTCACAAAGTTCCTGAAAGTGCCCTTACGCATGCGAAAGTTTCGCAGCCACTGGGAATCGTCCCACACCTGCAACACGATGCGGTCCCACCAGTCTGTGCTTGTTTCCCGGGCCCAGAATCGGCATTCCACGGCATGAACCTGCACCAGTAACATCATGATTTTCACATTGCTGGGGCCTGTACCTTGTGAGAAGTCTATGTCCATGTCAATTTCCTCATCACTCTCGTCGCGGCGCTACAATCGCTGCAATCGCCTCCTCGCCTGGTTTTGCTTTGGCATGTTCTGGCTCTGCATATACTCCAAGACAATGCGCGTGGTGTTCATAGTGCTCATAATTGCCGCGGTGATCTGAGTGGGCTCCATGATCCCAGTGCTATGGCGTCTGGTCTAAAAAAAGGCGCAAAACTATTGTCTCATGGAGATAGCGAGGGGCGAGTCACGACATGGCTTACAGGTACAGGGAATTAAAATCAACAAAGGTGGCTGTGCATCAGGGAGAAACACAATCAACTGTCACACACAATGGCCCCCCCAAAGATTGAACTCACAACCCTGGGTTTAGCAGGCCGTTGATTTCACGGAGGGAGGGGGAAGCAAATGAATACAGAACAAATCTGGTCCATCTATTTTTTACATCTTAAGCTGGCAGCAGACGGTGCAGCAGGAATGATAGCCATCGGCATCTTCTGGGTGCTTGGCAGAAGATGCTGTACTACGACTGCTAGCCATCATCGTCAAGACAGTTCAATAGGACTGCCGGCAGGACTGAGTCTCCAGGAGACAAAACATGTCTGCCCAGGTGCCTCTGATCGAACTCACTGAGGAATATGACGATGCTGGATACCAGTCGTAATACAAAACCACTGCCAAAAGGCAAGGAGCTGCTGCTGTGTAGCAATGCAGCCCCATGTCTGCCAGCACCCAGATAGCCGATGACGGCTACCAGTCATACTGCACCGTCTACTGCCAAAAGGCAATTAGCTGCTGCTGTGTAGCAATGCAGTACCACGTCTGCCAGCACCCAGATGACATATGGTGACGGTGAGCTGAGCTGAGCTGAGCGGGCTCCATGCTTGCCGTGGTATGTTGTCTGCACAGGTAACACAGGTAAATAGGCGTGAATCGATTGTCTGACGTTGCTCTGACAGAGGGGGAGGGGCAAGACGACATGTACCCAGAACCCCGCATGACACAGTTTTTGCATCATTCAGGCATTGGGATCTCAACCCAGAATTCCAATGGGCGGTGGAGACTGTGGGAACTGTGGGATAGCTACCCACAGTGCAATGCTCTGGAAGTCGACACTAGCCTCGGTACTGTGGACGCAGTCCACCGCCTTAATGCACTTAGAGCATTTTATGTGGGGACACACACAATCGACTGTATAAAACTGATTTCTATAAAACCGGCTTCTATAAATTCGACCTAATTTTGTAGTGTAGACATACCCTGAGACAGTTATCGGGTGTAATTACTAGGTATAAGTTCTCACACAGCACGTTGTATGCAAGCCTACTTTATCCTTAAGGTAAAAAGCATTACAGAGAAATCATATTAAAAACAATAAAGTAACTCAGACACATGCTAATAAGCTGATCAGCAATCACCCCCATCCCCAACATGGAATCTGGCAAAAGCTGTCCTTCAACCCCCCACCCAAGGGGATTGCTTTGTGGTCATACATGGGTTAGAGCTTCAGCCCAGAGTAAATGCTCAGTCTTATGTGGCCACATTAGGCCAAGTCCTTCCAATCCTTCCTTAAGGTCTGGTACCCTCAGTCAACCAGAGGTCCTGTCCATGTATAGGCTCAAGAAGAAAGCCTGAGTCAGTCTAAACAGGTTATTTATCCAAAAATCCTTCCTTTGTCTTTAGGTATCTGCAGAATCCAGTTTGAACTAATCTATGCACAGCTCCCCAGAGGGGTGGCTTCAGAGGCGGGCATCAGAAGGGAAAATTTGTATTTCCAGAACCCCAAGGGATTTCCTAAGAAATTTACTTCACACACACTGTTCCAAAAAGTCTTTTGGCGTTCCACAGAATTCCAGACTAGTGCACAAACATTTGCATAGTTACTGCAATGAACTGCAGAGATATAAATCTTAATTCAATAACATTGCCATTAATTCAGTAAAGTTCATTCCAGATGTTACAGGAAATTGTCAGCCCATCACAATTACTGTAGGTTCTTGCCTAACACAGAGTTACATCCTCCATGTGAACTGTTGGACAGGAATGGTGTTGGCCCACACACTGCATGGGATGGGACCATGAAGCTTGTATCTGAAAGGGTCCTTACACCCAACAGTGCATCTTTGCTCATAAACTCAGCTTATGACGCTTTCACATATGGATGGGAGCAGTGATTTCACATGTGCTAGAAGACCAGAATGAAAGCCCCATTGCCTTTGCTTCTAGATTTCTCGCCTCTGTACAAAGTAAATATTCTCAAACTGATAGAGAGTCTGTGAATTTACTCAGGGTAGGACTTTGTGAGCCAGGGCAGTAGGGGATAGGCTGGATTACCCAAAGTAACAGTGACACAGCCACCCCTTTGACATCCATATCATTAGGTGGGAATAAAATCCCATTTTGACCAAACTGGAAAACACTGGATCTTCAGAGTATCCTGGCACTATGTACTCTGCCAGTGCATCTCCCATTGGTGCCCATGAACCTCTCTCTATGGTCAGCCAATCCCTGCAAACTGAGCTAATAGTGACCTTTCCGGTTTACATGTTCATGTGCACCTTGGGCTGGTGGAGATGGGAGATGGGCAGGGGAGACAATGTTTGATGAGCTCAATATAATAATTCAGGAAGCCTATTTGCTCAAATCCAACTATTATTTGGGGGACATTAACAAACTTCACCACCCATGTGTGAACCACACCAATAATTGCCTTGCAAACATCCATCATCACAGTACCTGACTTGGTAACACCAAACTGATTAGCCATGGACCTGTAGCTGTTTGGAGCAGCCAGTTTCCAGATGGCAAAAGCAACTGCTTCTGCACTGGTATGACCTCCCTCACCTGCGTGTCCCAGTGCTGGAATGTTGGAGGAGCTCCTGACACAGGTGAATGGAACTGTCGTGCCTCATGCAGAAGTCTTGGTCCCTGTTGAGCAACTCGAGTCTGCATGACAATGTAGTCCCACAATTCTCAGCTTGTGGCCCTGCGCCAGAGTCACTGGTTAGCACAGACAGAATTCATAGCTATTAAACCCTGCACCAGCTATTAAACCATCCACAGCTATTAAACTATTCCATGTCCGTATTCAATCTGCACCATCTCCTTAGAAGGGCATGCAGTCACCTTCTTTGGGCAACAAGCTGCTGTCACAATGCCCTTTATAGTGTCTCATGCCCATAATTGCCAGCTGTTGCCAAATGCTATGAATGCAAACAGCTGCAACAGGTCATCTAGAGTAGGACCCCTGTCCTGAAGATGCATCTGAAGAAGTGAGGTTTTTACCCACAAAAGCTTATGCCCAAATAAATCTGTTAGTCTTTAAGGTGCCACCAGACTCCTACCTGTTCTGGTCATTCCCTCTGGGGCACCTGGCATTGGCCATTGTTGGAAGACAGGATACTGGGCTAGATGGACCTTTGGTCTGACCCAGTATGGCTGTTCTTAGATATATTAGTGCATTTAGTGGGGGTCCACAAGGCCATTGAAGGTGCAACAGGCTAACACACTGTAGACTTACACACCAGTTTGCTGTGCAGTAACTCCAATAGTAAAGCCCTAAGAGACCAGAGCAGGAATTAATTACATCAGTTAAAGCCGGGCAGGGGGCCCGATGGCAGAGATTCATGCCCCTGGAAGCATGGCAGAATGCACAGTGAGATAACAACTAAATTAGCTGCAACCTGAAGGAAAATAATGTTATAACTATCAGCCCCCTTTACACACAAAACAAGCAGCTTCCCAAAGCTAATCAGGCAGAACTCCTCAGCCTGCAAAGTTCTGAATGGGTTTGTCTAGAATGGAGGAAAACTATCATGTCCAAAAATGTAGCTGTGGGAAAAAGTGCGTACAGACAGTGACATGGAGGTCACCAGGAGAGCTGTGGAAGGGGTATGGAGCATGCAAGAGAGCAAAAGAAGCAGCAGGAAGGGAGAGGGAGGGAGAGAGACAGAGCTACTGGGAGAACCGGCTGCTGGCAAAGGGGACTCTTGTAAACTCTCCACCTGGAGCTGACAAGAGCTGAGACCAGTAAACAACACCCCATCCTGAGCTCACCCTGGCTACCAGCAGCAGGCCAGAGCACAGACAGGTTGGGCTAACCCTAGGAGGGGGAGGGTGTTGCATTGGCACGGGGAAGAGAGTCTGTGGATGTCTAGCCTGGTGTGGGGACGTTTTGTTGTATGTAATGCCAGGGGACAGAGACTGTGTAACTCTTGCTACAGATGTGGACCCGGGTCTGCTGCTGGCTGTGCCTGGGTTAGATGAAGTGTGATGCTATGGGTAAGTGTGATTCTTGTTCCAGGGGTTAACGCTGACTCCCTCGGGAGCAGGATTGCTATTTGTGCAGAGGTGCATGGAGATTGACCCTGTGACACTTTTCCCAACCTGGGGAATCCCCCTCCCCCAGGATGAAGTCTACTCATGGGATATGATAAACCTCAGGGAGAACTGATTAATCCATCGGAAGTGCCTGAGGTTGAGGGGAGGGCAGACCCAGGAAACCAGCCTGGCACAGGTCCCCATGGGGCAGTCCTGCAGTTAGAACAGGCCAGGATGGAGATTGTAAAGCTAGAAATGGCTCCATGTCTAGTTGGCAGCCGGTTTCAAGCAGAGTGCCCCAAGGGTCGATCCTGGGACCAGTTTTGTTTAATATCTTTATTAATGATCTGGAGGATGGTGTGGACTGCACTCTCAGCAAGTTTGCATATGACACTAAACTGGGAGGCATGGTGGATACGCTGGAGGGTAGGGATAGGATACAGAGGGACCTAGACAAATTAGAGGATTGGGCCAAAACCAACCTGATGAGGTTCAACAAGGACAAGTGCAGAGTCCTGCACTTAGGACGGAAGAATCCTATGCACTGCTACAGACGAGGGACCGAATGCCTAGGTAGCAGTTCTGCAGAAAAGGACCTAGGGGTCACAGTGGACGAGAAGCTGGATATGAGTCAACAGTGTGATCTTGTTGCCAAGAAGGCTAACGGCATTTTGGGCTGTATAAGTAGGGGCATTGCCAGCAGTTCGAGGAACGTGATCATTCCCCTTTATTCGACATTGGTGAGGCCTCATCTGGAGTACTGTGTCCAGTTTTGGGCCCCACACTACAAGAAGGATGTGGAAATATTGGAAAGAGACCAGCGGAGGGCAACAAAAATTATTAGGGGTCTGGAGCACATGACTTATGAGGAGAGGCTGAGGGAACTGGGATTGTTTAGTCTCCAGAAGAGAAGAATGAGGGGGGATTTGATAGCTGCTTTCAACTACCTGAAGGAAGGTTCCAAAGAGGATGGAGCTCGGCTGTTCTCAGTGGTGGCAGATGACAGAACAAGGAGCAATGGTCTCAAGTTGCAGTGGGGGAGGTCTAGGTTGGATATTAGGAAACACAATTTCACTAGGAGGGTGGTGAAACACTAGGCCCCTGCAAATGGACCCAACATGGAAACCTGTAGTGACCTTACTGGAAGTATGTCCTGTTAGGAGATGCAGGCATGCCCCAAATGCAGCTGATAGCAACATAACTAATGGTAAGTGCCCAGGGGAATAGTGAGCTTCTAGTTAGTCTTTAAGGTGCCACCGGACTCCTTCTTGTTTTTGTGGATACAGACTAACACGGCTACCCCCTGATATATGAATACACATAAACTTTATCCACTGGCTTCTGCTGATGCATCTGCTGTCTCTAAGATCTTTACCATTCCTGTTTGTGATCATTCATATCTCAGTTGATTGTTCTGCTTATAAGCAGGAGGATGTGCTGATTTAAGTGAACAGGAATCATGTGAATGTTTAGAACACTTCAACTAAACACTGGGCTGAATTTCTGTTCTCATGTAGACAAATGTCAACTTCCCCTGGTGCCACAACAGTGTAAACAAGTGCAGAATTGCCTCCTTTTTATATTGAACATCTGTTCTTACTTAAAAACACCATCCCCAGGACATTGCCTGCATGTGGTAGGAGCTCTTTCTCCTTAGTTTTCCAAAGGTGTCTATTAACTGGACAGTCATTGGAGGTTAAATAAGGCGCTAGAGGCTAAGATTCCCTTCAAGCTCAATGTGTGAGTACAGAACGATTTACTGCTTTTCCTAAGGCATCTTGCTAAAGCTTATTAGTTAAGGGTGTCATACTTTGGGAGGCAGTTCCAATATGCTTTTTTTTTTTGCAAGTTCCCCCCATGTATTTGCTTAACTCTGTTCTAAATGATATATGGGAATTTGGGGTGAACTATCAGAGAATCATCCTCCTCCTAACCAGATAGTCCAGCATTCTAGTCTGTCAGTTCAATACGATGACTCCACTATGAAAACTATTCAGCACAATACTCCTCACTTAGATTAAAACAAGTGGTAGTGATCATCATGTTCCCCTCTTTGTACACCCAAAAACCTTAATTACTACTGACCTAACTCCTAAGGCATGTCTTGGCTGGCAGATTCACAGAGCTGCCTTACAAACAGTGTAGAATCACAAAATCATAGAAGATTAGGGTTGGAAGAGATCTCAGGAAGTCATCTAGTCCAAGCCCTTGCTCAAAGCAGGACCAACACCAACTGAATCATCCCAGCCAGGGCTTTGTCAAGCCGGGCCTTAAAAACCTCTAAGGATGGAGATTCCACCACCTTCCTAGGTAACCCATTCCAGTGCTTCACCACCCTCCTAGTGAAATAGTGTTTCCCAATATCCAACCTAGACCTCCCCCACTGCAACTTGAGACCACTGAGAACAGCCGAGCTCCGTCCTCTTTGGAACCCCCCTTCACATAGTTGAAGGCTGCTATCAAATCCCCCCTCACTCTTCTCTTCTGCAAACTAAACAAGCCCAGTTCCCTCAGCCTCTCCTTGTAAGTCATGTGCCCCAGCCCCCTGATCATTTTTGTTGCCCTCCGCTGGACTCTCTCCAATTTGCCCACATCCTTTCTGTAGTGGGGGGCCCAAAACTGGACAAAATACTACAGATGTGGCCTCACCAGTGCTGAACAGAGGGGAATAATCACTTCCCTTGATCTGCTGGCAATGCTCCTACTAATGCAGCCCAATATGCCATTAGCCTTCTTGGCAACAAGGGCACACTGTTGACTCATATCCAGCTTCTCATCCACCGTAATCCCCGGGTCCTTTTCTGCAGAACTGCTGCTTAGCCAGTCGGTCCCCAGCCTGTAGCAGTGCATGAGATTCTTCCGTCCTAAGTGCAGAACTCTGAACTTGTCCCTGTTGAACCTCATCAGATTTCTTTTGGCCCAATCCTCCATTTTGTCTAGGTCACTCTGGACCCTATGCCTACCCTCCATCATATCTACCTCTCCCCCCAGCTTAGTGTATAGGCTCTCTCTGTCAGCTCTTCTGTAGAAAGCTTTGGGAAAATGCACAGAAATAACCTTTTCTCACAGTGTTTGATCAGTCATTATGTGCCTGATCCAGTCACTGCCCACTGAACTCAATGTGAGTCTTTTTGTTGACTTGGGTGGAGAATGAATCAGCCCCTAGGTGAGGAAATCAGAGAGAATAATTTTTTCCTTTACTTTAGTGTGAAAGAATGTGAATGTAGCAACAATGTATCTGTCCACTTACTAAGAATTAATAAATAAAGCTACCACAGATCCACGGGTTGGGTGCTGTGCCCCAGCTTTTAAACAGTCCCTTGGAGGACCCCCTTCAGTGTGATAGACTCCTAAAATGTCCCACTCTTCTACGCAGCCTCAACACCCCCAAGACTGAGCAGCTGGGCTCTCACACTCCTGTTACACACCAAGAGCTCTGCACAGCAGGTCCGACTGAGATAGACGCTTCGTCAGAGACTTTTACACTCTTCAGGGACCAAAGCACCTCGGCAGGAATTTGCCGTGGCACCAGGCAGCATTTTCAAAATGGAGCAGGGTTTATTATTCAACTGGAACTAAGTCAGGGGGACTCCTTTGGTTAGCACAGAGAAATAAATGTTCGTTCTTGCCAAGCCAGTGTTCTACCCAGCCAAAAAAGCCTTTTCTAGCTCTGACTCTTTGTCAGTCTCAGGTGAGAACTGCTGAGCCTCTTCCAAAAGCCAGCCCTTATTCCTGACACCAGTCGGTCCATTGTCCAACTGCAGTTCACATATTCCACCTGTTGGAGAGTCCCATAGATAGAGATCAATTACTCAATCCTTGGGGCTTCCTTTGTGTTTGCAGAGTCTCCATTGAGCTGGATTCATTTCAGACAGTCTTTTAATGACCCATTCATTCCACCCCAATCAGCTACCCCAACACCTCATGTCTCTTGCTCTGCCCCAAGAGCAGATTTAACCCTTTTGCATCCACTGGGTAGCAATACAAAGTACATAAGGAAACTGAGGCATGCATAGGCATAATAAAAATATTACAAAAGCCCTCACTTTGTCACAAAAGTGACTGTGACAGCCCAACTATATTTATTGAAAAACTATATGAAAATATCAGTTCCTTAGGTACTGCTCAAAGCTGTTTGCACAAACCAATTTACAGTAGAAAAATACAGGTTTGTTGACTGACACATGTCTGAATGAATAATCCATTTCCCTGGAATTTTTTCCCCATATATAATAGTCTAAAGATCTCACAAATTAATGCAATAAAAGTGTGTGTTAATTATACAGCAAAAAAAACACAACAGTTGTGATACAGTTCTAAATGAACACCTTGCATATTTTGTGTTTTAAATCCATTTAAAAATTGAACTGCCTATTCACAGAATTTGTTTGGAACTATTTACTCAATTTTACCTTTACTGTAACTAAAGCTGGGCAAATAAAGGATTTTTCGGTTCACTGGCAATTCTGAAAAAAATGAAAAAAAGTTTAATTTCACGTCAAACCAAAAACTAAATTTTTCTACATATTCAGACAATCAAAAAATTGAAACCGTTTGGAGTCTGGTTGAAAGAAATGTTTTGTTGCGCCCAACTTGAAATTTTTTGTTTCCATTTTGTGAACTTTAACAGAAGCAATGGTGGGCTAGATTCACAAAGTGCCTGTAGGAGAAGAATGTGGCACTCTCCTTATAACTTCTGGCACAGTGGTAGAGTGCTTTGGTGGGAGACATATGTTGAATTCCCTCATATTCCAGATGCAGAGAAGGGAGTTGAACTTGGGGCTCCTATATTAGAGAAAAGTATCCTAGCCACTGAGATATGAGATATTTTTGGGGTGTGTGTGGGGGCGTCTCAATCTCTCCTGTTGAAGCTGTTCCATTCTGTATAACTAATTAAATAATCATTAGCACAGGAACTTGAATTGCGGGTTCCAACACCCTATTTGTGCACCCAAGCCACCAGGCTATGGAGTTAACTACATGCCTTGACCCTGGCCTAAGGACCATTGTCATTCACAGTGGCAATTCATGGTCATTCCTCAGTACTATGTCTAAACGTGCACACACACATTTTATTTTACCCCTTTTATGTAGACAAATAAAAATACAGATTTTTTTTTTAGTGGCATTTACCTTCACTTTGTTTTGCTCGGTTTTCAGCAGTGTAAGATTGTGCTGCCTTAACTCCTTCAGGCACTTAGTATTTCAGCTCACACATGGAATGGACAGAGGCTCAGACCCCAGAGGTAGGTTGCCCCAGAGGCTGGCTCACATGGGGGCAACACAGAGAGGGGCTCAGACTTCCCCAGAGGGGCAGGGCCCAACCAGATGGTGGGAAATACGTGGAGGGGCAGAGAGTGGGGCTCACCCCCTAGGGGGTTGGGGCCCCCAACTCCTGGTTGACATGAAGGAGCAGAGAGTGGGGCTCAGACTCCCCAGATCAGCCAACCCCCCACATCTTGGTTCACTGACAGGGTCCCTGCCCCCCTCAGAGCTGGGGGTCACTGCTGATCCATTCTCCTGCCCTCCCTTTGTGTGAAGCACATTTTCACCTGGCTGTTGCCCTGAGACACCAGGCTGTGAGAGGGAGGCCAAGCCAGGTCATGGAGAGTTGCCGGGGGTGGGAAG
Organism: Terrapene triunguis; assembly: GCF_002925995.2. Lineage (NCBI taxonomy): Eukaryota > Metazoa > Chordata > Testudines > Emydidae > Terrapene > Terrapene triunguis. The sequence goes on from NW_020694869.1 coordinate 280,185, forward strand.
GGGAAGGAGAGGGGTAGCAGCTTCAAACAGGATGGGCATATACTGTGCCGATAGATCTGACTGTAGAATCTATGAAAACACATACACTTTATCCACTGACTTGTGCTGATGCTTTTACTAAGGCATTTTGCTAATGGGGCGGTGGGTTATATGGGCCCGTAGTACCTGGGCTCCAGCAATATTCAGGGCCTGGGGGTCTCTCCCCCGGCCCCCACTTGTTGCCCCCACTTGCTTCCCCCGGCCCCGGAGTGCCCCTGCCTCTCCCCTGCAGCTCCGCACTGCCTCAGCTCTGCTGGCTCCTGGCATCAACTGCTGCCGCAGGGTCCTAGTGCTCCCCTCCCCTTTTGCCCCTGACCCTGCCCTTCTGCCTTGGTCCCTTCCCTTTTCCAGCAGGACCCTTCACCAGCACAGGGGTCACCGGCAGTCACCGCTCCTGCCCCATGCTGGGCAAGGGACAGCCCCATCCCCCACCCCCAGTGAGGCTACAGTGAGGGGTAGCAGCAGGGGAGGTGGAGCACATGTGATGGCAGCCCCCCCCCGGCACCCACCACAGGGGATGTGAGGGGGCTTCCTGGACCTGAGAGGGGCCCTAGGAGCATGTGCAGTGACAGTGGTGCGACGTGAGTGTGCTGCCGGGGGGGAGAGGAATGGGGGGAGTTCACCTCTCTGGCCTGCCTGCACCCCAAACACCTCATTCCCATCCCTGCCCCACCCCATAGCATGCACCTCTTCACCCAAACCCTCTGCCTGAGTCCCTCCCACACCCCTCATCACCAGCACCACCCCAGAGCCCTCACATTTTTACATTATTTTAAAAAATATATTTTGGCTTACAAGGCAGGGGTGTGGGGGCGGGACTTGGACCTGTTCTGGGTACCACCAAAAATTATACAAACCTGTCGCCCCTGTTTGCTAGAGCTCATTTGTTAAGAGCATCATACTTGGGAGGGGGGCAGTTCCAATATGGTTCCAAATGGTACATGGGATTTTTGGGTCAACTATCAGAGAAGCATGATCCTCCCCCAGCCTGATAGTCCAGTATTCTACTCCATCAGTTTAAGAAAATCTGAATAAGAAATGACTTTACTATGCAAACTGTTCAGCACAATATTCCTGACTTTGATTAAAATTAGATTCTCATGTTCCCCTCCTCATCCACCCAAAAACCTTAATTACAGCTAACCTAACTCTTACGCCACTGCTTTGCTAGCAGATTTGCAGGGCTGCCTTACAAACAGTGTATAGGCTTTCTCTTCCCTATGCTTTTAAAAAAAATATTCTGTCAGCTTTGCTGTGGAAACCTTTGGAAAAATGCACAGAAAGAACCTTTTCTCACATTTTATTTGATCAGTCATTATGTGTCTGATCCAGTCAGTGCCCACTGAATTCAATGTGAGTCTCTTTGTTGACTTCAATGGAGAATGAATTGGGCCCTATCTGAGGAAATCAGAGAGAATAATTCTTTCTTTTAAGCTAGTGTTAAAAAAATGTGAATATAGCAAAACTGTATCTGCCCAGTTGCTAAGAATTGATAAATAAATTGTCTCTGACAACCCAACTATAGTTAATGAAAATATCAGTTCAAAGCTTTTTTTTTATACAAACCAATTTACAGTAAGTAAATACAGGGGTGTAGATTGATATTAATACATTAATGAATAGTCAGATTATCTGGAATTCTTTCCCCCATATTTATTTGTCTAAAGATCTCAGAAATGAATGCAATAAAATCTCCTGTGTTCATAATGCAGCAATAAAACACAACAGGTGTGATGTATTGCTGGATGAATGTTTTGCGTATTTAAAATTTGAACAGAACATGAACAGAATTTTTGAAATATTTACCTGGCTTGACCTTTACTGTAACTAGAGCTGGGTAAATAGTGGAATGGAAAAAATGTTTTGCTTTGGGTTGAACCAAAAACAAATATTTGATGAATCAAAAGTAAAGAAATATTTCCTCCAACCCACCTTGAAATTTTGCAAAAAATTTTAAAAAAAAGAGAAGACTAGCTTCACAGAATGTTCTCCTTCTAACCCAATGAGTAGAGCACTTATATGGGAGACCCAGGTTCAGTTCCCCCCTTCTGCTTGACAGAGAGCAGGTATTTGAACAGGGACCTAGTATCTTTCAGATGTGCGTACCAACCACTGAGCTATGGGATGTGCTGGTGTGAGGTTCCTTCAATCTCTCCTGTTCCACTGTGGTTAAATAACTAAATGGTCTTTGGATCAGTAATTTGATTTTGGGTCTTTCATATCCTGAGTATCTTTCAAATACTCCAAGCTCTAGTGTCATTCTCATGCTCTTTTCCCTGGCTGGATGGCTATTCATTATTATTTATTGTGTCACTTCACTCCCCTCCCCGCTTTTTGTGTAGAAAAATGAAGATACAGCTTTATTTTAGTGGCATTTACCTTAATTTTGTGTTTTCTGATTTTCAGAGGTCTGAGTTCCCTTTAGCAAGTGTCCAATTCCACCTTTTTGCAGCTTTTCCTTCACTAGAAAAAGGACTCTGTTCTATATATTGAACTCAGACCAGAGAAGAGGTGTTGCAGGATCCAGAGTTCCTCCCTCATGTGGGGTCACCTGTGCATTTCCTCTTCAGAGATGGCACTGCATGTGTAACCCACACACCTTCTGGGGGTGCTGTTCTGTCCCATCTAGTGGCACCGAGACCACTTAGGGAGAGAGATTAATGAGTTTGCTCTACAGCCTTAAGTAACAGGCAGTTGACTTTTAGCTCATGTGGTAGAGGCTCATGCACTAAGCTCCAGAGGTCCCAGGTTTGAAGCTGCCCATCAACGACCGGGGTCTGTCGGTGTTACAAGGGGGGGCTCGTCCAGGTTTTCAACTGGGAAGTCTCTGAAGCTTGGGACATGCTTCCTCAGCTAGAGGAAGTATGTAACCTGCACACATGGCTTTTACCGCATGCGGCAAAGGCTCATGCACTAAGCTCCAGAGGTCCCAGGCTCGATCCGGGGTCTGTCAGTTTTACACATGGGAATTCCAAACTAACAGCCAAATTCCTTGTAAACCAAGTCTCATCTGAAGACAGAAAGAAAAAGATTTTAAACAAAATTAAATTATTTTATCAAGTCTCAATTTTACTTCTCAAAAGTTGAGCAGACAGTTCCAGAATAGATGGATGAAAAACAACTTACATCCTCAGAAAGCAAATGCTAAAGACTGAACTTTGTCCGTCCTGGCTGCATCCACCCTCCTCTGTGATTGTCCCCATCTGAGAGCTATCCCAACCCGCCTCCCAGTTTTATTGTTCCTGTTTCCAGGTATATCAGCGTATCTCTTAGGGAGACAAGGTATGTGAGGTAATATCTTTCACCCACCTTGTCTCTCTAATATATCTTATCTCTAATATCCTGGGACCAACATGACTACAATAACACTGAAAAGCTCTGTGTTGCTCGAAAGCTTGTCTCATTCCCCAACAGAAGCTGGTCCAATAAAATATATTACCTCGCCCACCTTGTCTCTTTGTCTCCTAGAGAATCCATTTCACCCACCCCAACTGCTTGTCCAAGTTGGAAAGGTGACAGCCCTCAAAGTTAGTGGCCTGGGTGATGATCACTGTTTGCGTAGATGCTCCTGGATTTCTATAGGTCTATCCTGTTACCTGGGCACCTCTGTTTCTCCCAGAGCAAAGTTGCTTTGTCAGAGAACCTACCTACTTCCTCCCCTTTTGGTTTATAGACAATAGGAATATTCTTTCTAGCATGAAGGTTGGACATGTATATCAGCCACTTATTTAGAATATCCTTAATAAATAGTTACACAGCATCACACTAGGGTCTTTGTCTACATGAGGTAATTGGGGTGATGTTAATGAAAGCATGCCAGGTAACACCTTTTATACCACATCTCATATTCCCAACACAAGCAAAGCCTAAAGGCCAAGTTCTGCCAGTGGAGCTACTTGCAGAGTAAGGGTGGCATGATCTGGCCCTAAACAAACATTGTTTTGGGTCAAAGCAAAGTTCACTATCAGGATGTTTCTGTGGAAAGTACTGCACTTCCACAAGAGTCTGTGAACAGCAGAGAACACACACTTATAAATCCAACCTTGGTTTATAATTCAGGGAATTGTTTGAGAACAGGTTCTGATTGGATTTGTCTGGCTTTAACAGTTTGTGAGCGGTGCTTCGAGGGAAAATGAAATCATCTATGTTCTAAAATGGCAACATGTCCCACCCCTCTTCCCCCTTTATGATACTGTGCTCCTTGTTTTCTTGAAAGTCTGAGCCTTTGTTTCATTTGCCTAATAATTGTGATTGTTGTTTCAGCAAACACACACACACACACACACCCCCTAGAACAATTTTCTATATTTTAAATGAAAAAAAAAAAAAAACATTTCTGGAGCAGAAAAAAAATCTCTGTAATGTATATTTTCAGAAAGTGCAGGCCATATTTTTGTTTTGTTCTACAGAAAACATGGACTTTCCTAAACTGGTCCTAGATGACAAGATTCTCATGGACATTCTTGTTCTTGCCCTCATGCTCATAGCCATTGGCATTGCTTTCCTCATTTATCATCGCACAGGTATGGAGACCTTACTTCTGCATGGCCTCACTTTCTCTGTGCTTATCATATAAGGCTAATCTTGCAGCTCTTACTCAGTCGTTGGCATCAAGGGGAATTTTGTTGTTTAGAGGCTGCAGCATTTGATCCACAACTTGCCAGTTTTTCAAAGGATTATCAGAGATGTGCTCCAGAATTTGAATCCAGATTTTCAGTTGCTCCCACACAAACACTTGTGGGTGTTTGGATCCAGTGTTTTGGCTTTTGATCCATGAAATTTGGCTTTGCATCTAGATACCCATCACTGAGTTCTTGTGTTCATTTGTTTAAAACTCCCTACCAATGGGCTATGTTGATTTTTAATGGTCCAGGGGTCTAAGTAGTGACTAACTACTTTCATGGATTGAGAACTGGTTAAAAGACAGGGAACAAAGGGTAGGAATTAATGGTAAATTCTCAGAATGTAGAGGGGTAACTAGTGGTGTTCCCCAACTGTCAGTCCTAGGACCAATCCTATTCTACTTATGCATAAATGATCTGGAGAAAGGGGTAAACAGTGAGGTGGCAAAGTTTGCAGATGATACTAAACTGCTCAAGATAGTTAAGACCAAAGCAGACTGTGAAGAACTTCAACAAGATCTCACAAAACTAAGTGATTGGGCAACAAAATGGCAAATGAAATTTAATGTGGATAAATGTAAAGTAATGCACATTGGAAAAAATAACCCCAACTATACATACAATATGATGGGGGCTAATTTAGCTACCACTAATCAGGAAAGAGATCTTGGAGTCATCATGGATAGTTCTCTGAAGATGTCCACGCAGTGTGCAGTGGCAGTCAAAAAAGCAAACAGGATGTTAGGAATAATTTAAAAAGGGATAGAGAATAAAATGGAGAATATATTACTGCCCTTATATAAATCCATGGTACACCCACATCTTGAATACTGCGTACAGATGTGGTCTCCTCGTCTCAAAAGAGATATACTGGCATTAGAAAAGGTTCAGAGAAGGGCAACTAAAATGATTAGGGGTTTGGAACGGGTCCCATATGAGGAGAGATTAAAGAGGCTAGGACTTTTCAGCTTGGAAAAGAGGAGACTAAGGGGGGATATGATAGAGGTATATAAAATCATGAGTGGTGTGGAGAAAGTGAATAAGGAAAAGTTATTTACTTGTTCCCATAATATAAGAACTAGGGGCCACCAAATGAAATTAATGGGCAACAGATTTAAAACAAATAAAAGGAAGTTCTTCACATAGCGCACAGTCAACCTGTGGAACTCCTTGCCTGAGGAGGTTGTGAAGGTTAGGACTATAACAGGGTTTAAAAGAGAACTGGATAAATTCATGGAGGTTAAGTCCGTTAATGGCTATTAGCCAGGATGGGTAAGGAATGGTGTCCCTAGCCTCTGTTTGTCAGAGGGTGGAGATGGATGGCAGAAGAGAGATCACTTGATCATTACCTGTTAGGTTCACTCCCTCTGGGGCACCTGGCATTGGCCACTGTCGGTAGACAGGATACTGGGCTGGATGGACCTTTGGATGGACCAGTATGGCCATTCTTATGTTCTTAACTGCTAAGCTATTTTTATCCCACTGTAAATGTCATAAATTATCTGTCTTTCATTTTACGGAAACAGAAGTAAAGAATCTGAAAAAAGTATTTACTCATACTGCAGCTTGATGTAAGTTCTGGCAAGTGTAACATATTTGTTTATATATAAAGGGGGGGAATAAGACAAAATATTTAGAATGACCAGTAATTTCACAGATTAATAAGCAAATCTTTTTTTTTAAATGTGTTAGAAAATGTAACTAGCCCCTTTAACTAACACTTTGTTAAACTGCACATAACAACTAGTGTAGATGAAATCAGATATATTTAAGCACATATTAACAGGTCATGATTAACCCTAGAATAAACATGGCTGTTTTTGTCTACACTTCGTTCTATGAGTTGTTTCAAAACATGTTAAGTAAAACCCACCTCTTTTTCCCAGTTAGGGTGACCAGATAGCAAGTGTGAAAAATGAGGACAGAGGCTGGGGGGCAATAGGCACCTATATAAGACAAAGCCCCAAATATTGGGACTGTTCCTATAAAATCGGGACATCTGGTCAACCTATTCCCAGTGTACCAAAGCTAAGAGAGAGTATGCCAATGGTGCTTCTTGTGGAGTAAGGCACTACCAATATGAGTGAGGTGTAAAGGATTCGGCCTATTTGATAGCACTCTCCTCCTATTGGAATAAGCTTTGTTTTTCTGAGGTTAATGTGATGGAGCTTTCTCAAGGAGCCCAGGGAAGCTATTTCTCAGTTGGGGTAGTTTGTTTAATTGAGCCTTCTTAACAAAACAAAACCAAATCCTTGCATGTTCTTACCTCAAAGTCTGTGCAAGCATAGCAGTCTTTTCCTGCAATTTCATCTCTCACACCAGTAGTTCCATTCAGAGATTTCCTGGCTCTTACCTCAGACTCTCAGCAATACAGAGCTCCCAGCTAGTCTCTTCTCTTGTCTGTTTGCTTTTCTGGAGCAGTTCCCCTCAGCAGTAACTCTAGTAGCAGTTCCTTCTCATCCATCTCTTCCTGCTGCTCTCTTTATTTAAGGTCAGCTAATTAAGTTCCATCTTTTTCTAACCCTAAACAAATGTGGGTTTGTGTGAAAGCAGTTAACCATGTGGAAGTTCACATGGAAAGGACGGCACTCCTGTTAATGTTCATGAACAAGAAAGAGTCAGGACTTGTCTGACTCTAGTCTTGGATTCTGTTTCAGAGAAGTGTTTAAGAACAGGTTATAGTCACCCAGTTCAAAAGCTGTTCATCAGGAGACATGGAGCTGCAAAGGTCCTGGTTCAGCAACATTACCTATCCATCCTTCCTCCTTAGGCCAGAGTGTTGCTTTATTTGGGTGTTGGAGTTTGTAGTTGATATCTGATCACCGCTAATAATTCTCATGTTCTGTTTTCTAATGTTGGGGACAACATGCAAGGACAGATGTCACATACTGAGGTTTGTTTAGTTTGGGAGCTCTTTGGGGAGGGATTGTCTCTTACTATTATGTGTCTGTGGGGAGGCCAGCACAATGCAGCCACTAGTCTGGTTTGGTTTATGCTTTAGGAATTATCCTGAGGACGTTCCCTGGCCTGTATTATACAGGAGGTCAGACAAGGTGATCACAATGATCCCTTTTGGACTTAGACATTCATAGATTCATAGAATCCAAGTGCTACCACAACATTATATTGTAGATGGGGCTGGTAGCACCATCCATTATTAAGGTTGCCCAACATTTCCCATTATAAGACCCTATTTGCAGTTGCCAAATTTTTGAAACATTAGCCATTTGGGCTGAAACTTCCCATACTGGGTGTCTGCCACATGCTAAATTTTTGTTGCCCAAAATTGTTCAGCCATTTCTGAGAACCAAGCTAGGGGAAATACATTGTTTTGCAATGTTAAAGAGTTTCTGGCAACTTTTTATTTGAGACTCTGTAGTGCCCTCATGCTTTGGAGCGGGGACTTGAAATTTGGCAGGGGAGATGGTGTTTGTGTCAGGGACAGGCCCTTTGCTATTTCTGTGAAAATCCACTCAAATCTGGTCACGTTATAAGCTTGTGAAAAATTTCATTTTGCACATGCTCAGTAGAGATTTTTTGGAATGTAGCCACTAAACTCTGCAGAGATTCCATCCTCACTGTGCATGCTCCATCCTCTCACAGTATCTAGTACAGACCAGGCTGTTCATGCACCATCCCCACAGAGTGACTGAGCACTCTCCAGCCCAAAGCTGACGACTTTCCATGTAATTGCTGATCCTAGCTGCTCTGGGCTGGGGCTGGGCACTGGAAGCTAGAGCTGGAGGCTCTGGCTCCAGGACAGCAAGCCTGGTGCACTGCCCAAGATCTGGGAGGTAGGTAAGCTGGCACAAAATATTGTCCAACTTGAGATGTTCCTGCAGCATATTTTTATTTTAACAAGTTGCATTTTCTGATTGGAAAAATATTGCCTTGGAAAATTTCTGACCCGTTCTACCACCTACATCTGGTTTGCACTCACACTGAACTCACAGAAAGCACTCCAGAATTGTTAAATGTTACGACCCCTATTGCTCTGAGGATTCCTTCTTCACTTAGCCCTTACTAAGCCCAGGAGATCACTGCCAAGTTGTCATCAGACTGCTGACAATGCCCCAAAGAAGAAGACCCCTGCGCCCTGCTACTGATACAGTCTACACAATGCAGTGCTGAAATGAGGCATACTGGGTCTCTCAAGGTACAAACGCCTCCCTCCTCATACCACAGTGACAGCTCTGCCAAGCTGCCCCAACTACCCCATCCACCAAACAGCTGCACCCAACACAGCAAACACAGCTGGAGTGAATGCAGGCAAATGCTGAAGCTCAAATCCATGGAACACAATACAACCAATGGTGCAGTCTAGTAGAACTACCTCAGATATACTTATTACTGCACCCCCAACCCCTAACTGTCATTCCCAATGGCTATTGTCTGCTCCAAGGGGCAGAGTTAAGGTTGCATTGCAGAGATGGGGCACCTTAGCTTTGTATTTCCTGGTTTTCAGAGGTTAAGTTTAGCCACTCTCTGCATTATGGAAGGGCATGAGGCACCACTGGGCAAACTTTACTCTTCAGTAACAATGTACTTGGATATTTAATAATAATTTCAATAAGACCAAATGAGAGGAAAAAAGGAAATGGTGTTGTGTTGTGCTCCTTGCTTTCTGGAAAGTCCAAGAGTTCCTTATTTTTTGCATTTGTCAAATAATTATAATCCTGGTTTATCTTAAAATAAACAAAAAATACCTGGAACTATGTAGAATTATTCTCTATATTTAGCATAGAAAGGTATTCCTAGAGCTATGCAAATATATGTTACAGATTTTGAGTAACTACAGGGATTCTTTTGCCTTGTTCACCAGAAAACATAGAGCCGTCTAAACTGCTGCTAGCTGAGATCATTCTCCTGACCATTGCTGTAATTTCCCTCTTCACTCTCATCAGCATTGGAACCATCTTCCTCACTTACCATTGCTCAGGTATGGAACCAGATTTCTCTCTCTCTCTCTCTCTCTCTCTCTCTCACACACACACACACACACACACACTTGTAGGTGGTGGATCCAGTGATTTCGTTCAGCTCAATACAGACAGAGACATTGGTCTCACTGGGCGCACCATCTGGTTAATGATCCCTGCTTTGCCGAGTTTATATTTTAAGGACATTTTGCATTCAAATGCATACAGTGTATTTCTTGAATTGCTCTCACTTTTTAAATATTTCTTACTGGCCGAGCTGTTGAATAGCTAAATTGAGTCAGTAGTGGTCTCTCTGGTTCACATTTTAAATAGTCTATTGATTTGCTTCCACATTCTCTAGAGAGATAAATCCTTCCAAAGATTGTCAAAAAGAGAGTTTCCTTTGTAACCTTAGGGCAGGTCTTCACTACAGGGGGGGGTCGATTTAAGATATGCAAATTCAGCTACGCGAATAGCGTAGCTGAATTCGACGTATCGGAGCCGACTTACCCCGCTGTGAGGACGGCGGCAAAATCGACCTCCGCGGCTCCCCGTCGACGGAGCTTACTCCTACCTCCGCTGGTGGAGTAAGAGCATCGATTCGGGGATCGATTGTCGCGTCCCGACGAGACGCGATAATTCGATCCCCGAGAGATCGATTTCTACCCGCCGATTCAGATGGGTAGTGTAGACCTAGCCTTAATCTAAACCAGAATTTAAAATCTGAAAGTGTACCAATATTTCAATGGCTACATGTAATTTTCAGTTGATCCCACTTAAGGCCAGATCTGTGTGTTAGGATATAGATATTTAAACCTGTTTGTAAAGGCCTATACTTTAAACATTTAGGTATATGTTTATTATTTAGCTAGTTATAGAGGTATAAAAGAAAGAATTTGTGTAAGGGCCTTTTTTTTACTGTGACAGTTCATATTGAAATAAGGCAATCTGGGGCTGTTAGGAAGGTGATTTGATTTATTACCTTTAGAGAAAGGGAAGAGCCTAGAAGATGTAAAAGAAATTTTAGTTTAATAGTTTTCTGTCTGGTAAGAACTCACTTATTAATAGACACAGCTGGGAAACCCTTATGTCTGCATTTAATGTATCACTATTTTTTGAAATAGTGGTTTTTAAACTCAAAAAATAGCTTGGTTTTAGGAATTCAAACTTCTCACGCAGTTTTTAAAATGAATTCAGTGCCCATCATCTTGCAATGTAAGTGCCAGTATTACCCACAATGAGCCAAACTTTATTCTCCCTCCAGCTGTCCCCAACAGCTAGAAGACAGAATTCACCCAATTGAAAAACTCAATGGCCAAGAATTTTGAAAAAAATAAATGGATTCTTCTTCCATAGCACCCTAAAGCCAGCCAAGCACGGGCTCTGGCAGACCCCTGGGGCTGAGGACCCTCCACTGATAGTCTTCTGACTAGAGATGGTCAGGATTTTTCCCTCATAATGATTTTGTGATGAAAAATGACATTTTCTCCCAAAGCTAGGCTCATAGCCCCAGCTTTAGACTCCACTGAGATCCACAGAACCCTCACCTGGCTGCCACCTAATCCTGTAGATGTCTAAACTCACACAGTTCCTAAATTTTCAAAAGTTCTCTCAGTACTGGCATTTCTGCCAAGGGGCATGTGCATAACTGCCTCGCCTTAGGTGTTCAGATGCTTGTTTCCCACCTGAGCCCCAGCACCAGATTTTTTTTCCAAAGAAGAACTTCAGGACAGAGAGATAAGGTCTACAGTAATTATACATTAGCAGTTACTTCTCAAAGGTTCATAGAAAAGGAAGAGCAGTGATGCTAGCTAGGGGGGAGGGACAGCTCAGGGGTTTGAGCATTGGCCTGTTAAACCCAGGGCCATTTAGGGAACTGGGGTAAAAATCTGTCTGGGGATTAGTCCTGCTTTGAGCAGGGGGTTGGACTAGATGACCTCCTGAGGTCCCTTCCAACCCTAATATTCTATGACATACTAACAACTCGTTTGGATTTGTAATAGAAAGACACTGCTTTTTTTCTTTGTCTGCAGGTAATGCACTCCACTGCTTATCTGACTCTGCAAGTGTCTCAGGAATGGAAAAAGCCTGAAAGAGAGGAGAATATTTAAGACGCTGTCTGTTTTCCTTCGTTATAGAAATGCTCTCATACCTGAATATTGCATGGAGGAGATAGAGAGATTGCAATGTCCTTAGCTTATTGATTCTTGTTGTTTCCAGCTTTCCTGTTTGCCAAGGTGAAGCCCCCCATCTCAGATTAGATCAGGGGAGGGAACATTTCTAACATGATCAAATTTCTTAGGGGTGGTCTACACTGAAAAGTTACATTTGGATTGTTATCTCTCTCAGGGGTGTGAAAAATCCACACCCCTGAGCGATGTAATTAAGCTGACCTGGTGTAGACAGCGTTAGGTCTATGGAAGAATTCCTCTGTTGGCCTAGCTACTGCCTCTCAAGGAGGTGGACTAACCAAGTGACAGGAGTACCTCAGCAGCTGTGCCACTGTAGCATTTTAAGTGTAAACATAGCCTTAGACACTGCCTGCTGCCTGTTTATGGATATTTCTGTTTAGTCACATCTGTTTCCCCAGTGACTCTTGCCTCTGAAAACTCCTCTCCCAATATGTTCACATAAATAACACATACATTACCATGATGCTTCTGCCTGTTCTTTTTTAAAAATACCTCTAAAAAAAACTGTAGCAAAGTCTTTTTATTGGCCAGCCTGATATTTGGCCCACATGTGCTCCAGCGTAGCCTCCTCCACTGAAGTGGTGTTGTCAGTTTCTTCACCACTTGGAGTTAGCTGGATCTTCACCCACTGCTAAATGGCTCTGAGGTCACCGTTTTGGCTGGGACAGTCCTCTTTTTAAGCTCTGTCCCAGCCGACCCTACTTTTTTGAGAACGGGCATTTTTCCCATTTGCTTTTGCCAACTAATCAGTTGGCAAGAGCAAACCAACAAATGCCCAGTTTACCAAAAAAGTTGGGTGTGCCCCCCTATCAGGGCACGGAGGAGCATTGTGGGGAGGGGAGGTGACACGAGGTGCTGGGAAGCAGGGCGTGGTGGGGGGGTCAGATTCAGCCTCAGGTGACATGGAGCTCGGGGCTGTGGGGGAGTCAGCCCCAGCCATGAGCAGCATGGGGCTTGGGCTCTCAGCCCCAGTCCCAGCTGCGGGCAGCATGGGTCAAGGAGCTAGGGGAGTCAGCCCTGGGCAGTGGTGGCTCTGGTAAGCCCTGCAGGTGGGGTGGGGGGGTGACTCAGGCAAGCCCCTTGCTGTCCTGTTTTTACTTTAGGAAATATGGTAACCCTACAGTTTTGCCAATTCCTAGCCATCGCTGGCCTCCCATGGTCTTTCCTGTCTTCTGTGGCTGTGGATGGTCCACCAGGATGATGCTTTCAAAGAGCCAATATCCTTCACACTAGTTTAGTTCCATTGATGTCAGGGGAGTTAATTCTCATGTAACCCTTCTGCCCATCTGAGTTGGGAGCAACACGGGCCGGGTTCAGTATCTAGGGGTTCCGTTTCAATAACGCAATGCAAAACCGTCTCGAGCCCCCACCCAGTGACCTGGGACAATTACATACCACCCCCTGGGCGCCTCTAAGAGGCAATACTTCCCCTCTTGCAAGCACGGAGTCTGAGTGTAGCAGAAAATGTTTAATAACATGAGGTAAATGACATCAGCAGTAAATTGGAAAAACACCACAAACAGGATTCATAACACAAACCATGAGCAAAAGACCCACCCCAGCAAATTGGGCCGTGTCCTTTCCCTTTGGTTCTTGAATCCAGCAACCCAAAAATCACCCAAAGTCCCAAAAGTCCGACAACCCAAAAGTCTCTGCCCCTGGTCAGTGCAGCCCCAGAGTTCAAAAGTTTATCTGCAGGGTTTTACCCCCCCAGCCTGGGTGGAAATGGGGGGAGGGGAAGGGGGCGTGCAGGATGTTAAGGAGCACCTTACATGGTCTGAGGCGGACTGCCTGCCTCTCCGTGGGGTTCCGCTGCAGCCTTCACCACAAGCCGCTCCACTCCACCAGCTGTCCTGTGAGCTGCTCCTGCCGCCCCACGAACTGCTTCGCTCTACCAGCCGCTCCGCTCCACTCTGCTCTTCCAGCCATCCCTGCAAACTGCTCAGCTCCACTCTGCTCCCCGTTCCGTGGGCCGCTCCAAACGTCCCACAAACTGCTCCGCTAGCCGTCCCGCAAACTGCTCCGCCAGCCGCTTAGCAATATAGCTTCAGGCTCCCCCACTAGTTAACACAGCACTCAGTGATCACAGCTCTTAGTAACTTTAGCGATTTCAGCTCATAGTAGGGGAGTCCCAGTGCTAGTGCACCATTGGCCCAAAGTGAATTCCGCATAGCAGCCTATAACTAGATTCTCAATAAAATTAAAATTAGCTCTATTATTCAACAGTGGAGAGAGAAGGTGGTGCAATTGATGTTTCAGGCCCTCCAGGGGGGGCAGGGCCAGTCAGTCCTTCCTTCCTTCCTTCACTGGGTTTTGTAACCCATGCCCCATGTCTAGCGAGTGCTACTTAGTTAATGGTGAGTCCCTCTGTTATACAACAGTTCCACTGGCCTTGATTCACAGAATCAGGGTAACAACACTTTATTCTTCCTGCCCTTTGCCCTGGGGCAGGCAGGAGCTCTCCAGCTCCTCTTGCCTTGCCTTGCCTTGCCTTGCCTTGCCTCTGCTCTGCTCTGCTCTGCTCTGCTCTGCTCTGCTCTGCTCTGCTCTGCTCTGCTGCCAGGCAGCTAGGTCCCTCTCCCTCTGAAGCTGGAGTGAGAGTGACTAACTTCTGGCTCATAGCCCTTTTATCAGGGCCAGCTGGGGGCTAATTGGGGCGTGGACCAGCTGTGGCTGCTTCCCCCAATCAACACAACTTTTAGCCTGCAGCCCAAGCCCTCTTTCTGGGCTTGCTGTAATCCTTTCCAGACCAGGGAGCGGGTGACCACCCCGCTACAGTCTGGCTTCAGCTTCTACCCATTAGTTCTTGTTGGGATAGAAATGGTTACAAACAAATAAAAGTAAAAATACACTTCTAAACAAACAAGAATATTTTGTTCAAAGTAGATTTCTCACCACAGTCCTTCTTCCAGCACGGCTGGCCAGTCCTTAGCCAGGGTCCAACACAGAGCCAATTTCACTTGGTATCTTTCGCTCCTCCAGGGAAGGATAACCATGGGATTCTCTTCCCTTCTTTTTATAGTCCAGTAACCTTTACAATGTAGTCTGTGAAAAGTAGCCCAGACAAAGATGTCATGCTGTTTACTCCCCCACTTGATAGTTTGATAGTTTTGTTCATGTTATATGCATCTTGATAGTCTCTGCCTGGTAACCCAGTTGGTCAGAAGCACAAATACCCATTCCTTTGTCTAGGGCAGACTGGGTTCATGCATTGGTTGCCAAACACATTTCAAGAATGCAATTCCAGCCCATATTCATAGTTCTTTGTATGCACCCCATACACACACCAAGCAATGATTCTTGGGACCACCGTGTTACCAATTCGTATATGGCACCTTCCTTGACACCTTTTAGACATAGATTATAACACCAGTGATTTGGGGTTTGCTGAGCTGGTCAGACCAGCTGAGATGCCCTGGGTAGCCCCTTGATCTCTGGCACTGACATGCTTTTAGCATCACAGTGATTTCATTGCCTAGAGCCAGATTCTGCCCAGACATTACACTGATGTGCAGCGGAAGGGAGGAAATATTGAGCTGAATCAGAACCAGGTTGGATTCCAGCCTTGTGTCCCTAGCCTGCTTCCCCTCCCTCCTGGAAGTGAAGTGCAATATAAAGACATGGGGAGTGGCTGGCATGGCCCTGGCTCAAACTCCACAGTGAGACCTGGACAGTGGAGTTGGCTGGCTGCCCAGGGGTTTCTGAGCTGCATCTTGGGGCTCTGAACTCCCTGGGGTCATGTGCAGCGGGTATAATAGGCCAAGGGAGGCTAAGCCTCCCCTAAACTGAGCCCTGGCCCCGTCCATGCTCCGCTCTCTCCCCCATGCAGGTGCCCAAGCCAGCGGGAGCTCAGCTCTGCTGCCAGCCTGAGGGTGTTCGGCTGGAGCCGGAACAGTTATTGAGGCCAGCCGGGGGACCAGGGCAGTTCGGACAGGGCTTCTCTTGCTGTGTGTTTGTTGGGGGGGGGGTTCTTCCATCGACCTAGCAGTGTCTAGACTGGGGCTTATGGTTGCTTAACTACATTGCATAGGGGTGGGAATTTTTCACATCCCTGAGTAATGAAATTAGGTTGATCTATGTTTTTGGTGTAGACCAGAACTTACTTAGGGCAGGGCTCACGAGGCCCAGCCCAGTCTTGCCGGAGCATATGAGAAATAGAGCTGGGCCTGATTCCCCAGCATGACACAGTGCCTCGGTGCATCGGTAAGACTCGGGTCTCACTTTGCAAGCACAGCACTTATGATCATCGAGTCTTAACTCCTGCCTTACACAAGCCCTAGGATTTCACCCACTAATTCCTGCATTGAGCCCAAGAACTTGTAGTTGAACTAGAGCCTATCTTTCTGAAACAAGTCCAATCCTGCTTTCAAGACTCTGGATGATGGAGAATTTACCATATCCTCGGGGAAGTTGTTCCAATGGTTAATTACTCTCATTTTTTTAAAAAAAATTGCACTTTATTTCCAGGTCGAATTTTTCTAACTTCAATTTCTAGACACTGGATCTTGTTCTGCCTATATCTGACAGGTGAAATGGTCCCCGTACAAATATCTTCTCCATGTGTAGGTATTTACAAACTACGATCAAGATGAGCTTATTTCTTTGTTGTTTGCTTTGACCAGCAGTGAAATAGTTAACAATGATGACATTTAAATGACTGTCACTAGATTTCAGAGATAACAACACACTGAGGTGAATGGGGACAGTTTGCCCCCATCAAATCGCATTTCAGGCTGTCCACATAAATCACTAGAATCACTGCATCTGTTAAACTCAGTTCACAATTTGAATTGTGTTGTCAGTTGGTGTGCATGTGTGCTCTCTCTATATGCTGTCCCAGTCCTGCGCAGACAGTTGGTTCAGCAAACCTCAACAGTACTACCCAGAAGGACCACAGGCTTGATTCTGTGGTAAAAAGGCTCAGCCAGGTTTATCTAAAAAGCACTTAATCAGCGTTCCATACACCGCATGGGCATACTGCATGTATGCTCATGAATTTACCAGCACATTCAGTGTAAAGTCATCCCATAAGCCAGTACAAGGAATCAAGGGGTGTACCTCAATATTTATGGGGTGAAACAAACAACTTACATGCCTCATGACATCTGTTTGTTACCTTCCCTTGTACCTTGTTCCTGATGTCTCGGACAAAACACCCCTATTCATTATTCTGTCAAACCATCTTATCTTGTGCTAGGTTGGGGATGTATCTGTGCTAGCCTCCTGACACATATTTATGTTAATCTCTAGTGACTAGTACTTCTTAGGAGTGCCTGTGTTTTAGCAATGCTAATAGTACCTTTGCCAAGTTCATGTAATGGATGATGAACTTGTAAGCAAGCGTCAGCTCTATGACAGGGCCTGGTGTTTGCTCATAGAATGGCCTGGCGTTTCTGACTGTGGTTCAAGCCTCAGGTCTTGCACCAGGCCCCATGCTCCAGCCTCTCTCTCTATTACATTCCCCTGCTTTTTGTCTGTTTTATGGGGAGGAGATTTACTCATCATCCCGGAACAGCATCGTGCATGGACTGAACATGACCCAGTGGGCTAACCACTGTTATATGGCCACCTTGTGTTATCCACACATTCACGCCCCATCTGTGCTTTGGTCTGCACATTCCCTCATACAACCTGTGGACAGTTTCCTTCCGTCAATAGTTTTAGTCCCCTATACTGGGCCTGGCAATGTTAGGTCTGGGACTTTAGTTGAGAGTTGTGTAGTGTTAGAGTTGTTCTGAAATAGTGGGATAGGCATTATTAGTGTGTCCCATAGTGCTATGTATATGAGGAGTAAAACAGAAATTTGGAGTAGTAACATCACAAATGAGGCCTTCCATGTCCATCCATGTTTGAAGTTACCCTTACTGCTGGTTGTTACCATCTGGTAAGTTTCGCTGGGCAGGAGACAGGAGTGGCTAGCTTCGCTATTCCATTGGATTGGCCTGAATCCTTGTGGCCACACAATGAGTTGCAGAGTCAACAACATTTCTGGCATAACAAGCCATGGTGTGATTCTCTTTCGGTTTGCATTGCTCCATAATAGACCAGTAGTTGAAGTAGATCCAGTTGTTTTTTTGTAGATGCTGTCTTCCAGATGACCTACTGAATGGACAGTAACAAATTTATCAACTATTTCTCTGTCAAAATTCAATATTGGTAACCAGACACTGAACAAGACTGTTCTGAACAACATGTGCGTTAGTTAGTGTGCAGTGTTACTGACTCAAAAATTATGACTGGTACTAACAGGGAAATGGTCTATACAATCCATACAATACATTTCACCATTGTTTTTTGTTATACACTTAGGGTGATGCCAAAGCTGTTTATTAATAATAAGGTGAGGCGATTTTCTCTCTCTCTTTTAAATATTCTCTGATGAGTTCATTATTGTCGTTATTATGTAACTCTCATAAGTAGTACAACTAATTTATTTACCGGTTTGTATTTTCCTTGCCTTCATATTGTTTGCTGCATTTAGTTTGTTAATTTTGACTTGTATTTGGTTAAACAATTGAACAATGTCATGCACTTTGTAAATGGTATACTGGTTCTCCAGTAGCCAGACCCTTAATACCATGAATTACAGGTTCAGAGACAGCTTCCATTGTTATGCTCATACAAAGCACACGAGATCTTTATAGAGGAAGGTAAATACACACAGCGTTTATTGAGAATACCACAGTTAGCATATGCTTTTTAGACACACACACACACACACACACACACACACACACACACACAGAGTCCTGCAGTGATGTTTATAGTTACCAGTCCAGAGTCTGGATCAATCTAGTGGCCAGCCAGATTGGTCGCAGAGGGGAGCGGGTTTCTATCGGTCGCGATCCGATGCTCCTGGAGTGTGGCAAGACGAACCCAAAGTCCTATGGCAAAGCACCCTGTTCTTATAGGTTTTCTTCTTTGTTGAAGCCTATGGATTCTGCTGTGTCACTTTGTGACCGGTTACTTCTTAATTGGTGTAAACATTTCAATACACCTCTGAGAGGGTCATCCTGTCCTTTGTTCCGATTTAATCAATTGTCTTTAGGGGTGCCAGCCTTTACCTCAGGGTCGTCAATCTGCCCTTCATTATGGATGCGTGTTGATGATTCTTTGATGTCCTTTAAGTTTCTTCACTCCTTCTTCCTTGACTCTGGCTATAACAATGGCCTTCACACCTTATCTTTTTCTAATGCATACATTCCTCATTCACACAAACAGATTGAGAATACAAACAGTAGTATTTTATATTGAGCAACAGGACATTGCGAATTAAACCTGTCTAAGTTTTACAATCAATAACCAAGACAATTTACATTGAGACCCAGGCCTTCAATGTTCCTCTAATCTACTTAACATAGGCACAATAGAGAATCCTGTCTCTTACTTCCTAATTTGTAATACATATAGGAAACCATAGTAGCTTTATAACTTATTCTAAAACAAAAGGATGACCATAATTAGTCATAAGGATTGTTCTGGTCTGTCATTCCTTTCTGCTATTCAAAAAAGGGTGGCTGACAAGATGAAATCAAATCATACATTAATTCTCATAGTACATTATAAAATCCAGCTCCTACACCATCACCTGGTGGTCAAAATATTTAATGTTTTGTTACATTTATATACATATATTTTCCATTTTACCCTGTTCCAAATAGGTCTCCAGATTCAGATAATCTTGCAATATACCCAAAAATTTTATCTAGAGTTTGGAATCTCCTATTTTGAGAGATACCAGACTACGGAATAGTCTTTTGCCCAGCCCTTGAGTCTTGTGCACATTCCTGATAAAATGCTAGTATAATAACTAACAAAGATGTGTACAGCAATAAGAAAGTTGCTTTTACACAGTAGCCAAATTCATTAATATTTCAGTGACAAAGATGTAAAACCACAGGCACATGAATTTACTTTGCTCAGTAATTTACAGTTTAAATAACAGTTAGACTTGGCCCAGCTAATGGTTTCTATAATGTCTCTGTAGACGATTGAATACTCAATTGTCCATATATGGTAGACTGAGGTGTAAATGACCAGTCTGTTATATATAAAGCACTTCATTTTTCTTTTTCTGATGCCCAGGGGTTCTTTCACTGTGCGTTGCTATCTTTTGGTGTCTTTGGTCTGTGGGATGCACCCCCTATGCAGCTGAAGTTAGTTAACATAATAACATCGTTTCTCTTGTTTTATATTTCTCTTGTTTTCGGCTCCCACCCCTTTGTACCCTGAGCCAGCTGCACGCTTTGCAGCCAGTTCGCTTCTGAACCACGCCATGGGACCATCTTTACATGCTCATGCTCTACACTCTTCATTTCCCCACCCTCGTGTCCCACCCCATACCAAGTGGCGGCACCTTCTTCCAGCCACAGAGGGTGAGGGACCCTGATGGGCCAGCCTGTATTCCATCTTCGTTACACGGCCCACTGGGGACATTAGCTAGTGGCTCCTTCATGGAGCTGTGAGCACGGGTGTGTAGGGTGACCAGATGTCCCAATTTTATAGGGACAGTCCCGATTTTGGGGGCTTTTTCTTATATAGGCTGCTATTATCCTCCACCCCCGTCCCAATTTTTCACACTTGCTGTCTGGTCACCCTACTGGTGTGGTTCACCCCTCTTCCTGTTGCCTGCCCATTTTGCGGTGTGAGGGAGACCCTGGCGCATGTCAATCTGCAGTGCGCCAGGTTGCAGCCCCTCTTCTGTCTCCTCTAGAACCTCTTGTTGAGGTTCTGGCTGCACTCTTCCACGCACCTTTTTATATATGCACACCCCAGCCATGGCCCCACGAAGGCACGGGATCACCTCATCAACCTCCTCCTAGCCATGGCCAAAGTGGCCATTTACAACACCAGGGAGAGGTTGGCTGAGGGGGGGCCTGCGACTCTGGGGCTTGTTTTCATTCTTTTATCCGTTCACGTATCCAGGCAGAGTTACTCTGGGCAGCGTCCGCTGGCTCCTTGGATGCTTTTGAGCAGTGGTCGCTGTCCGGGATTCTCTGCTAGGTGTCCCCTTCTGATTCCCTAGTTTTGGTCCTCTGACCTCCACACTTGTTCCTGTTTTTTGTTTTTTTTCCCATTGTCCACCGTATTTAGTTGAGTACTGGTTCAGTAGCTCTTCCCCAGGCTGGGGGAGGGCCCTTTAGCAGTAGATGGGCTTGCGCCCGCCCACTTCCCTGCACTCAATACAACCACTCTCCCACTGCTCCCTGGCCCTCCTGTATCACAATTAAACAACAAAGATGTGTACAGCAAAAAGAAAGTTGCTTTTACACAGTAGCCAAATTCATTAATATTTCAGTGACAAAGATTTAAAACCACAGGCACATGAATTTATTGTATTCAATAATCTACAATTTAAATAACAGTTAGACCTGGCCCAGATAATGGTTTCTATAATGTCTCTGTAGACAACTGAATACTCAGTTGACCATATATGGTAGACTGAGGTGTAAATGACCAGTCTGTTATATATAAAGCACTTCATTTTTCTTTTTCTGATGCCCAGGGGTTCTTTCACTGTGTGTTGATATCTCTTGGTGTCTTTGGTCTGTGGGATGCACCCCCTATGCAGCTGAAGTTAGTTAACATAATAAAATTGTTTGTTTCTTTTATATTTCTCTTGTTTTCAAGTAACCCAAATTTAATACACAGGTTAACTTAATTTTGTTTACAATGTAATAGTGACCAAGACTTCTATAACACAAGCTATGCTTTTGTTCTCGTATTCCCAATTCCTTAGCACATATATACCTGATTCAGATGTTTTTGCAGCTTTTGCATAGACATTCATTTTTATTCCCTTAACATGTGCATTACTTATTTCTTATAGTGATTAAATATAAATATAGTGATTTACTGCTAAAATAGATGCCCATCATCTTCTGCGACACAATGTATTGCTTTCCCCTGCTGAGCACTCTGTTTTAGTAAAAGAGGTAGTAATAGAATTTTAATCAAGCATTTTAGAGTTAATTTGTTTCTGATACCAATTCCACCTTTGTTAACCATTTGGAAGTACAAACTTTAACAACTACTACTTCTCTTTAACCTAACATAAGGTCTATGCAAACTCTTTGAGGGTATTAAACTTTCACTACACTTTGTTGTGTTTGGGAGACAAAGGTGGAAACCTGTTGAAATTGTTTAGCATTAACATTTTGCAACATAACCATAGTACATATTGTTATATTTTTAACATTTTTGCTATAACATATTATTACTATATTTTAATATTTTATAAAGGTGCAAACAAGTTTATAAAAACCCAAATAAGAAACTGACATTTTGTTAATATTACTTTTTCATTCATATTGAGGATCCCCTTAATTTTTTTCACCTTTGAATAATTTTTTTTCTTTGTAATTGCATTATTTGTTGAGGCAAAAATATATGTACACATATTTATAACTTAGGCCTCTGCAAAAGTCTGAGTGGGACTGAGGGACCCGCTGCCAAATTGCCGCCAAAGAGCGGGACGTGCCGCCCCTTCCCGTTGGCCGCCCCAAGCACCTGCTTGCTGCGCTGGTGTCTGGAGCCGGCCCTGATTGTTAGCTCTGACTGAGGAGTGGGGCTTTGTGGGTTAAAGCAGGAGATTGGGAACCCAAACCCCTGGTGTTTATTTTGGCTCTGAGAGGAGAGTGGAAGTTGTTACATGCTCTTGCAAAACTTGAATTTGTTCCCCCAGTGTCTCTTGCTTTTGTCTGCATGCCAAATGGATTGCGGGAGTGCCCTTCCCTGCTGCAGTTAACCGTTTATGAGCAACTCCATGAGTTAATGCATTAATTCCGGGTGTTAACCTGCTCGCTCTTAGCTTTTGACATTAAGATTCTCTTTTATCCACTCCCCTGCAATCAAGTCACAGCTCCTGCCTCCTAATATGTTCTGTTAACTGCTCCATTTTCTCCTTCATCTGATTTATCAATCTGTTGAAAGTATTGTTTGCTACTTCTCCCTCCTGTGCACTTATTTCTCCCATTCTGACAGGCACCAGCCTAGGTCTCGGTTTAGGTTTTACCAGAACCTGGCTCCCATCATACAATGATGGTTGCAGTATGGCGCCCCCTGCCCATGGATTGCTTGGTGGCTCTTGGTCTGGGTCATTCCCAATGTCCCCATTCCAGCAACCATTCCAATCGTTCCATGTTCCATCTTTTAGTTTTGCTCAAGCCACCTTTTTCCATTTCTGTCCCCATTCTTCAGGCACTGTACAATTACCCAAAGTCTGCTGTTGCCAAACAAGATTTATAATGGGGGATGACACTTCTCTTTTATGCAGATTGTCTACAGCGGTTCCTCATTTTCTATTCTGTTCCTGTGCTTTCCAGTGCTCTGTTACTTCTTCTAATTGTTTTGGGTGTTCTATGACTTGCCCTGCCAATTTCAAGGCATATTGTCTAAGCCAACTCACTGCCATATCCATTAACTTCAATATTCTACCCTTATTATTACTTTTTAAAACCTCTGCCTCTGCCATTTCTTTACATATTCCAGTCCATGTTTCCCCATTATCCTTTTTGAACTCATATAGACCTCCTTTGCTGGCTATCCAGAGTGTCCATACCTCATCAAACACTGTTGAGATATTTAGGGAGGGGACGAGAGGATTACCTCCCTCTAATTTATTAATCTGTTTTTGATAGAGATGGGGTGAATTTCAATTCCCTTCAATATTGCCCAGCCTGGCATTCCCATGTCTGTATGTAACCTCCAATATCGAGGTTGTTTTAACATGGTTTGTTAAATGTGTGTTTGTTACAGACATAAAATGCATTCCCATCTAAGCACTGAAATAGTGTTAGGGTTCTAGGCGACCTTTCCCGGAAAAGACACATAAACTCCAGAACAACAGAAGGGTTAATATTTAACATACACTTTTTGCTTTCACTTTCCTTGGTCAGAGTTCAGTCCTTTTGTATTCAGAGTGTGCGATCCATTCCCCACAGGCACACTCTCAAATCCCATTTTAATCCCTTGGTTTTATTAACACTGGAGCCCCCACATCTGGCACCAAGGGATGGAGAACCTTCCGGATTGGGGTCCAGTTTAATTCTCTGAAAAAGGTAAGAGCCTCTGTTTTAATTCCAAATCCTCTGCTTGTGTTGAGGGGTGTGGCTGCATTCACTTCAGGGGAGTTCTAACTACGCTCATTGGCTCGGGGGCCACATTAAGGAAAACGGTGCCTGGACTCTATAGCTTAGTTCATAGTGGGAAGAATGCTTGATAGAGGACTGGACTTCATGACCTCTCGAGGTTCCTTCCAGTCCTATGATTCTATGATTGTGATTTTTTGAACAAATGTGCCACCTCTTCTTGATATTTTCCTCTTTTATTTGGTTGGTTGATCTGTCTGAGGGTTAACTAGCAGATAGAACAGAATGCAGAGGCAGTGGTGGATTATCACATGGGCCCATGGGGCCCATGCCCAGGGGCCCTGGACAATTTTGGGGCCCCGCAGGAGTGCTGGAACTCTTCCCCCGCCCCCTGTTCCTCCTCTCCCGCCCCCTATCCCTATGTCCTGTTCCTCCTCTCCCCCAGAGGGCCTGTCCCCTGGCTCGGTCAGAAGATGGAGCCTGCGGTAGGGTGAGGCTATTCCCCCTACCCTCATGTGGAGCTGGCTTTCCCACCCCCACATGACGCAGAGCTGGCTCAAGCCCCCCCCCTTAGCCCCCATCCCGGGCACTGCGCAGAGCTGGCCCGAGGGCCTCCTACCCCATGTGGTGTGGAGCTGGCTGGGGTTTTCAATTTTGGTTGGATGTATTCCTGGAGATTTCATCACATGACCCAATCTTTAATTAAACATTAATCTTTAATTCCTGGAGACTCCAGGCCAATCCTAAAGAGTTGGCCACCCTAGACCTGGCCTGAGTCCCTCCTCCTGTCTGGAGCTGACCTGAACTTCCCCTGCCCCATGCTGGCCCCAGCCGCACCCCCAAACATTCCTCTGTCTCCCCCTAGGGGGGCATGCCCCATAGTTTGGGGACCACGGCCCTTGGCTGTGGTAAGAGCCACCCAGGGAGCCCAGGTATGTAGGGAGCCCCTGACCCTCCACCTGCCCTGGGCGGGGGGTTAGAGGCCCAAGAGAAGATTCTGACCCATGTCCCTGCCCCCTGGGGCACACTGCCCAGAGCAGGTAGAGGGTCCAGGGCTCTCCACAGTGGCACAGGCTCCCTGGGAAGCTCTTACCACAGCCTGGCTTCTAGTTCTGGCTAGGCCAGGAGGTGAGGCCTTGTGGGGGAAGGGGAAGAGCAAGGGGTGGGGCCCCATGGCAGGGGGAGGATATGGGTGGCCCCAATGTTCTTTGTGCTCAGGGTCCCATATATCTTAATCTACCTCTGTGCAAAGGTTATAGTCCATCTCTTCTGATGATTCATCTTTTGACTTCAGGCAAGTCACGTGTTAACAGCTTCAGCCTTTAGTGCCACCAGATGCAAAATAAGAATGATACAATATATCCACCATTTTAAAGTACCTGAAATCGTCATCTGTTGGGGTTCTATTAAATCAAATTTCTGTTGTATTAATAATAAATAAATAATAATTATTATATATTGGTCTCTGTCTGATTGTCTCTATAAGATTGTGTTATAATAACATGTACAGGTCAAATTTATTTTTTTAAAATTTCCTACATATTTCTGTGGATAAAAGCACAGTGCTCAGTTTGCTGTTACTCAGGGGATTATGTTATTTGTTATGGCAGCTGCCAGATATTCCAGAGAGTGTTCACAGATCTCAAAAGTTAGATACATTTGTTATTCTTCTGTTTAAAATCTTTCTGTCATCCAACCAGAAAAAATTCCAACTGCTGACTAATCATACACCATGAATGGTGAGTAGTCACTGACAGGTCATAGGCTAAAACAGGTTCATCTTATTTATTTGGTAAATACTTACAAAAAAATGTTTGTTTGTTTTATCTGCCTAAGAAAGAAAGTGTATATTGTTATGGTGAAAGGTACAAATGGTTAGCACATTACAGTCATTGATGGATAATCCCCCAGCACAAAATGCCCCACAAGCACTCAGAGAAATTATTTTGAATTTACTAAAGGGGTGAATTTAAAGTCAATTAGTTAAACTGTATTAAACTCCTGTGTGGATGCTTCATTCAGAATTAAAGTAGACTAAATTAAACCAAAATAAAGTCAAATTAAAGCCATTTGAATTCTAAGTAAGAGCACCCACATCAGGAATTAATCCACTTTAAAAATACAGTCAGATTCTTTTTTCCGAGTGTCCCTATGTAGACAAGATCTTGTGTCTCTGGCTTAGTCTACAGCTAAAATTTAGGTTGACATAGCAACTATGCTCAGGTATGGGAAAATCCAGAGAGAGAGATACAAACTTTTGATATTACACAGAACTCTTCTTCAGGTCTAGGAAATTTACTCAGAGTGTCAGAGCTAAATGCACCACCCTAAGCAAGGGCACCAGAGCAAGGGAGGCCAAGGGGCAATGATGTGCCCACTTTTGAAAGTGGATGGGTGTGTTGTGTCCTCTTTTCACCACAGGCCCGGCCCCCTGCAGCTAGGCTGGAGGCTGGAGCCCAGCTCCATAAAAGCGACCCACACAGCCTGGGCAGCTGGGGGGAGCCTCAGACCCTCCACCTGCCCAAGCTATGGGGGAGGACTAAGAGCATCTCCTGGCCCATGTCCACCACCCCCATGCCCACATCAGGTGGAGGGACTGCAGCTCCCCATAGGTGCCCAGGCAGCTCTTACCATGGCCCGGTGGCTGTGGCTCTTCAGCCCCTGAGGCCCCGCCCCCAGGCCAGGCTGGGAGCCAGAGCTGGGTCGCAGTAAGAGCCATGTGGGCAGCTGTGGGGAGCTGAGGACCCTCCACCTGCCCTGGTTGTAAGGTTCAGGGGTGGAGACATGGGCTTGGGGGCCACTCTCAGCCCCTTCCCCCCCCCCCCCGCTCGGGCGTTTGGCTTGGCCAGGAGGCGGCACCTAGGGGGAAGAGGAGGGGCAGGGGTGGGGACCTCACTTTTAGGAATAATCTGCTGCCCCTGCCCCAACCTAGCCCCTTGGTGTACACCCAGCTAGGTCAATGGAAGATTGCTTCTGTTGACCGGGGTACCATCACTCAGAGATGAGGAGCTCCATCATCAACAGATGTACCCCTTCCATCAATGTAGGCTGCATCTGGGGGTTATGCTGACTTAGCCACAGTGCCATAACTTTGCTGCTTTAGTTCCTGTAGAGTAGACATGGCCTCAGGACAGTAGCACAAAAGGACGGTAGATGCTTATGTAAGGGGACTGTTATCCCCTTGCTAACATTCAGTGGGGGTGTTTTGGTTGCTAGCTCCCAGTACCAAAAGGGGAAGGATCGATGGGAAATCAGGACACTGAGACTGACAGTCCCCAGGAACAATGGGGAGAGGCCAATGCTCCAGGTCAGCCTGATTGACAGAGTGGGCAGGCTAATCAGGGAGTCAGGAGGCTGGGGGGGTCCCGTCCTCCGTGTGAGCTGGAATTGCCTGGATGAGACAGAGTGGGTCCGAGCTAAGGAGAGAGCAGGGGCCCAAGCTAAGGTGCTGGGAGCAGAGTTGCAGCCCCAAAGCCAGAGCAGAGCCCAGAGAGAGCAGACCTATCCTGGGAGTAGAGCTGTAGCAACCAGAGCCAGAGAAGCAGCCCAGGGAGCTGAAGGCAAAGCAGCAGCAGCAGCTGTGCTGAGGCAGTGTGGAGCTGAAGCTGGGGCTGGAGCAGTCCGGAGCTGGGTGCGGTGAGCAGCTGGGGAGTGTGAGGGGGACCCTGGGCAGTGGGCCCAGCACAGGGAGACGCCTGAGCCAAGAGGCTCTGCAGGCGAGATTTGGAGGGGGATCGTAACCTTGACAGGGTGGGGGCGATGCTGGGAAGAAGGGTCCTGCCACCTAGAGCCTGAGAGCGTGTGGCCACCGCCAGGGAAAGTGTCCAACCCACAGCCCCCCTGCAGCACAGCCAGGGCCTGAGATGGAGGCCTGGGACCTACAAGGAACAGACTGTGAACTGCCCTGACATTCCAGAGACACTGTTTGTGATATTCCCTGCCACAGAGCAGGGTGATGTGTTTCCTTTAACCTTTCCCATCTTTCCTTATTCCTTTTTAAACTAATTGTTAATTAAATAAACTGTGTTGCTTTAAATCGTATGTAATGATCAGTGGGTCAGGAAAGCATCCAGTGCAGGGAGAGTACCCCGGAGTGGGGACACCCTAGCCCCTGACCTAGGTGACCACAGCAAGGTTGGGGGTCGAGCCCCCCAGGAATCCTGGGCCCAGCCCTGTCGGGGTTACGAGGACTCTGCCAGACAGTAGAGTGCAAGGGGAGTCCTTGAGGGCAGGGAGGCCTCTGGGTAAAGGAAATGGGAGCGAGAACTCAGATCCTTCCGCTAGCTCATTTCACCGGGGTAGTGCAGAAGCCAGGAAAGTTCCCCACACGAGCGGGACCATTCTCCCGCTTACACTTAGACTCACCTTCCCAGGTGAGCAGTCCTGGACTAGGGCTTTCCCACAGCCCTGGGTGGCACGTGACCTGCTGGCTTGGAGACGCTACCCCTCAACCCCACCCATTCTACCCAAAGCCCCGCCCCTTCAGTGCCCCCCATCAGAGCCCAGAGCAGGGCCGGCTCTAGGTTTTTTGCTGCCCCAAGCAAAAAAATTTTTGGCTGCCCCCATCCCAGCCCTGGGCTCCTCGCCGCACCCCCCTGCCGCCCCAGCCCATGGCTCTCCCCCCCCGACCCGCACACCCCTGCCGCCCCAGCTCTGGGCTCTCACCCCCCCACCTGCACCCCCCTGCCGCCCCAGACCTGGGCTCCCCCCCCACACACACACACCCTGCCGCCCCAGCTCTGGGCTCCCCCCCTACACCTCCACCTGCACCCTCCTTCCGCCGCAGCCCTGGGTCACTGGTAACTTGCTCCCAGGGCAGGTAATTCAGCAGGAATTTTAGATGTGCACAGAACACAGATAGGATTGGTTCCCATATGGTTACAGAACTGCAGTACAGTGGAACAATTTTCAGCTTGTGTGATTGGAGGATATCTGGATGCATATTATAAGACTGTCCTACATACATGAGGAAAAGTTGAGGTGACTTTATTATTCTTTTGTTCCACTCTTTCTTTCTATGGGGAATTTGCCAATGCAATATCACTGTCTTCCTTTTAAACAAACAAACAAACAAAAAAAGGCAATGGCTGTTGAAAATAGCAATTCCAGTCCTAATAACCACTCGGAAGCATTTCTTGCTCAATTTTATCCTACTTTTTCTACAGCAAGTTACAGTGGATCAGTATATTTGATTTGGGAGAAATGAAGTAAGAGCTGCCCAAACTGAGCTTGAGCACTCCTGAATTTTGAGGTGTTCAAATCTGGAAGGCAGGTGCTGGGGGGGGGGGCTGTGGCTCCACAGGGGAGCACGGCAGCATGTATGCAGCAGCATGTCTGGCACTGCGCAAAGCCAGACATGCTGGTCTGAGTGGCATGGTAAGGGGGCTGGGGGGTTGGAGAAGGGGTAGGGCATTCCGGGGGGGGCAGTCAAGGGACAGGGAGCAGGGGGGGTTGGATGGGGCAGAGGTTAGGGGGGGCAGTCAAGGGGAAGGGAGAAGGGAGGTTAGATGGGTCAGGGGTTCGGGGGGGACAGTCAGGGGACAGGCAGCAGTTGGATAGGCATGGGAGTCCCAGGCGTTTGTCAGGGGACAGGTGGGGGGGGAGTCCTAGGGGGGAAGTTGGGGGGGTCTCAAGAGGGTGCAGTTGGGGACAAGGATCAGTGGGGCTTAGATAGGGGGTGGGGTCCTGGGGGGCACTTGGGGCAGGGGTCCTGGGATGGGGTGATCAGGGGACAGGGGGGTTGGATGGGTTGGGGTTTCTGTGCGGGGCAGTCGGAGGGAGTGGATGGTGGCAGAGTGGGGCTACCCTCCCTCCCCGTGGAGTGTACTATTTTTTAAATGTTAAAATATGATATCCCTACTCACAGTGCAGCTCTGCATTCACAGCAGGCTGCAGCATGAGGTCCCAGCTTCCTCACTCCCTCCCCCTTCCCTGTTGGCAGTGGCCAAGGGAATGCTGGGAAATGTAGTTCTTTCCCTGCTCCAGGGCTGGCTCTATAGGCAGGGAGCTAACCAAGGAACTACAGCTCCCAGGGCCCCCTGTTGTTTCTCAGCGCCCATGCTGGATCCCTGCCGCCCCGCAAATGGGCTGCCCGAAGCACGTGCTTGCTTTGCTGGTGTCTAGAGCCGCCCCTGGCCCAGAGCACCCCACCGCAGTCATCGGCCCCTGCCTCAGGCTAGTGACCCAGAGCGCCAGGAGGACGGACATCACGGCCCCAGTGCCAGCCCCTCTCCTGCAGCTCCAGCACGGCAGGAGAACAGGCAGCATGCCCTCCCTCCCCCCTCCCCCACACACCCCAGACCTGGAGTGCCGGGAGAGCGAGCAGCCCGGCCCCAGGACCATAGGTGTGGGAACTAGGGTTGCGGGGGATGCTGCAGCATGCCCGGGCTCCCAGCTGCCAGCCCTGTGCTGTTGGTGGCCCAGTGCCTGGGGTCCTGGCTACTGACCTCACGCGCCCAGGGCTCCGGCTGCTGCCTCGCACACTCGAGGCTCTTCTACGGCCCCGCATGCCTGGGATCCCAACTGCCGGCCCTGCGAGCCCAGGGTCCCAGCTGTCAGCCTCAGCTATGGAGGGGGGATGGTAGAAAGGGGGAAGGGGGCTGGCTTTCAGCACCTCCACTATTAAAAATGTTGCAGTGTCACTGCTCAGGACAAGCCTGCCAGCCCCAACCTGAGCTGGGGCCACAGCACATGGTAAGAGCTGATTCATAGCAGAGTGAGAAGCAGGAGAGGGACTGGGGGTTGCAGCATGGGCAGGGCCACACCTGGCTGTTTGGGGAGGCACAGCCTTAGGGTGACCAGATGTCTCGATTTTATAGGGACAGTTCCAATATTTGGGGCTTTTTCTTATATAGGCTCCTATTACCCCCCACACTTGCTGTCTGGTCACCCTACAAAGCCTTCCCTGCCTATGATACCCTCCACCCATGTCCACAGCTAAAAACTCAGGGACTGGGGCAGAAAGAGGAGTCTATGAATCAGTATGTCTGTAGAGAGAGAAACAGAGACCCAAGACAGCTGCCAGTCAGGACGGGTTGGCAGTGCCTGGACAGAGATTGCTGCAGAAGGGAGTGGTTTATGTTTGTTTGTTACCCCTGTTCCAGGGAACAGGACTCGTGTACATTTAATAAATAAACAGTATCACTGATTTGTCCTGTAAATGTGAAACTGTCCTGCTGGGCCCTGAATTTGGCAACTTTTTTTGTTTAGTTTAGTTTTTTTTTAATTTAGCTTTAAAAAAAAACAAGAAATACAATAAATA
>NW_020694869.1:311316-317838 GCF_002925995.2 Terrapene triunguis
TAGCTTTAAAAAAAAACAAGAAATACAATAAATAAAATAAAACATGTGCCTATCCAAGAATCTGGGTTTCCCTGCCATAAATTACAAATAAAATTAGAAAGCCAAGGTGGGTTAGGAAGCATCTTTTATTGGACTAACTTCTGTTGGTGAGAGAGACAAGCTTTCAAACTTACAGAGAGCTCTTCTTCAGCTCTGGAAAACTTACTGACAGTGTCACAGCTAAATACAAGATGGAACAGATTATTTATCATAAGTAGTTAATACACATTTCAAGGGACCAAAATAAAATTAAAATAAAATAAAACAAGTGCTTATCCAAGGATCTGGGCATCCCTGCCATAAATTACAATTAAACTAATACAATTACACAGCCAGCTGAACATAAAACTCCCATCCAAGAACTCTGATTCCCCTCAAAAGTCTTTCTCTGCAGCACATGGCAGTGAAATGGACTGAAAGCTTCCACATATTATTTCAAATGGAAACTTCTTAACTTGCAGAACTGTCCAGTTCACATCATATATACAGAGAAGTTAGATAAAAAACATAAAAAAATTTGCTGGCAGGTTGCAACGTAACACAACTTTATTACTTAGCTTTCAGAAGGACAACACACATGAACCAAAAACAGAGAGAGACAAAGCAGGCTGCTCTCTAAAAACAGAGAAGTACAACTCACCCAACTTTAGCCTGACTGCTTGCACACTGACTCTGATCCCATGCTTCTTTACCGAGCCTCCTGCCTTCAAGCAGGACCAGGAAAACCCCTGAAAATGTAAAGCCAGGAATCATAATGTTAGCGCAGTTTTCAATACATACATCATAAGAACCTCATTATGTTTTGCTTTCTGCCTTTCTCCCCTGATTAGGCTGATGGTGTGGAGGGACATGTGCCTTTACAATGACTCCAATTCAGCAAACCATCACTTTTCAGTAAAATACATGCTGAACTTAAAAGGGATTTATGTGGGTAGTTTGCTGAACTGGGGCTTATAACAGGTACTCTCTCATCTTTTCAGTATCTCACTATTTTGACTCTGATAAATCATTCTGCGTATGAGGAAGGGCAACAGGTACACTGATATCTCTGCTATGAGGGGCTAACTTCTCTCCCAGCTTTCTCCATTCAGAGCTCCCATATGTATGTTTCAAATCCTACCCTAAGGGCCAAATGAGCCTGTATCAAAACAATTTATTGTGAATAATATTGTGAATGTCTAGTGCTTTTCCAATGGACTTTTTTCATATGCGACACAGAATTGCATATTAGTTTCAGTGAGATACAAGAGAAAGAAGTAGGTTTTGGCTACACCTGGCAATTCTGACAGCACAATCTTTAGCGCCACTAGATAAGCCTGAGGAGTTTCTTGGTTGTCTGCTCTAGGAGAACATTCACACACCTCAGTGTAAGGTGACAGAGGAATGTGAGATGGTATCAGTATGTACCACATCTTCTGCACTGTGTACTTAATGCAACAAATGGGCATGTCAGAGCTGATAGTAAAATAACAGAGATACTTTGAGACTGATGCTGAGGAGACTGCTGGAGGTGCAGCAATAAACATGGTGTGGATATCAAAGTCCATGAACGGCTGAGAGAGAGAACAGACAGGAGGGGGACAATGTAATGAGTCAAAATCTTCCCTGGAGTAACACCATTGAATATCTGTGTTGAATTTGGTCGAGTAGGTCTGTTATGTGCAATCCATTTGGGAAGAAACAGAAAGTCCTAAAAAATATTCAGAGCCTTAACTTCCACCCAAAGGGCTCATGAATGGTGAGTTTAGAGTGAAAGTTTTATTGGTGAAACATACCACCAGGAGTCTGCAGAGACAATCTGCAGGAACAGAACCCCACTAATTACACCTCACTCTGCTGCTGTCACTCTTGTTGAGTAACGCCTCACTCTACCAGTGGTCTCCCTAGCCAAGAGTTTGAAAATGGACTAGTCATGTGTAGCCTGATTTAGGACGTACTGATAATATTAATTTGGATAATATTTAATTTATTAATTTATTTTATTTGATCTTAATAATAATATTACTAATTATTATCATCAATATTAAATAGTATGGGTTTTAGGCTCACAAATCTGTTTGATCAGAAGATAAA
This sequence comes from Terrapene triunguis, assembly GCF_002925995.2. Lineage (NCBI taxonomy): Eukaryota > Metazoa > Chordata > Testudines > Emydidae > Terrapene > Terrapene triunguis. The sequence goes on from NW_020694869.1 coordinate 313,429, forward strand.
AGTTCTTGTCCTGAATCAGGCTCCACAGAATTTATAAAGGACCCTCGGGGGTATGACAGGAAGCTCACACTGAGACAGATATAGTCTTAAAGACTTTTTATTAAAATTAATAATAGTAAGTAAATGGTAAAATACCCAGAGTTACAAAGTTACAATGGCATTACTGCTATTTAAAAGATACATATGATAATATAGTATGATATGCAACAAAGCTTTGGTTAACATACTCACACCCTTCCTTGATAACCTGGTGGTAAGAGACACAGGACCAGCCTTGCGGTTCAGGTTTCTCAAGTCTTGAGTGAGGGATGCAGTGCTTAGAAAATGCTAAGCGCTATCAAAGCTGACTAGGGTTTACTTGACTAACTTAAACTTAAATCAAAACCTAATAAACAAACTAAGAATAAAATTTAGGGAAACCAAGCTTAGCCTAGTTCCCTTGAAACTTAAAGTTTAAGAAGAACAAGTATAGCCTACAAATAGTAGCAGTCATCGTAGATAAAGTGGAGGAAGTAAATGAGAATAGAGTAAAGTGAGAACGGAGATAGTGAGAAATGGAGATACTCTATTGAGGTGGGTTACCTCTTTTATAGGGCAAATGCCGGACCTCCTTGCTCTTATGCCCAAATTTCATTCCTCACCCACAGAAATGTTAGGGTACACTTACCCCATAGGCTAATATGTATGTGCGTATTGATGACAGGTATGTACACACATCAGTGTCTTGTGGTGTACTTGTTAAGTCTGTGGGAAAAAACCCCAATGCCATTTTCCATTGTCTATTGGTCTAGATAAAAGGTCATAGACATAGGTGTGGGTACTCATCTATTTAGGTAACAAGCTATAGGTCAACTTTGCTTTCTAAGTAAAAGGTCTTAATATAGATATGCTAACTTTGCTTTAGCTTAACATACAGGATATGGCCTGTAGGTTTCTTGCATTACAGCCAAACTTACTTTAATATAAATCTATAAGCCTAATACATCAAATACTTAAACTATATATCTATAGATATATATACACACACAAGCAAGCAGGTTAGTCCTATAGGCTAAACATGTTGGGTGCCCAGGTTGAGAGACCTTGAAGGGCCTGAATTTCAGAAAGAGCTGAGGAGCCCCACTCTGAATATCAGGCCTTCTTAAGGTCTCTCAAGCTGAGCACCCAAAATCAACAGTCAGTTTAGAAACACTTGGCCATTGTGTTCATTAGGACTGTTCATGGTGTAGGGTTCCAATCCGCACGCGTCAAGCCCGCAGTGTCCATGTTTAAAGAAGGCTGAGCTCAGCAGTACGATCATCCTCAGACAGCAGAACCCACAGCCCCCTCTGACTTCAATGCCAGACATTTCCCTCTCACGTCTTTAGATTTTCACAGTCAAATTACATCTGCTTCCTATGCGGCGGCAACAGGGAAAAGGTTGATATAATTTGGACCTCAGATTTAAAAATATTAAGCATCGGTTTGTTTCTTCAGATATTTATCTAATTTTTCAGCAAACTGGAGATTGATTTGTGCAGTGTCACAAATTATATCGTTTTTAGAAAGATATTTGGACTCAGAAAGTAACTCAAACATGACAATAGTAATTTAAATTAAAAGAAAGATACATTTGACAATGTAGGGCTTGTCTACATGGCGATTCTGAGGAAAATTAATCCAAATTAATAGTTTAATTAATCCATTTTAAATTCACACATTTTTCTACTCTGGAATAATTTTCTGAGTACCCCCATGTACACAAACACTTTTGTGCTGATGTAGATTTTTTTAGTGACCTATGTCTTTAAGGCTATATCTATATTACAATAAAAAAGCCTGCAGCATCAAGTCTCTGAGCCCAGGTCAAATAACGTGGGATCGCTGGGCTCTGACTGCAGAGCTAAAAATTGCAGTGTGGACATTCAGGCTCAGGTTGAAGCCTGGGGTCTGAGACCCACCCCATTCATGGAGTTTCAGAGCCTGGGCTCCAGCCTGATCCCAAATATCTACACTGAAATCTATAGCCCCACAACCCAACCTCAGCCACTGCCATGCTGCGAGGCTTTTATTGCAGTGTAGACATACCCTAAGGCACAGCCCATGGTAACAGAAATCCTAGAGACACTGATGAGTGCAAAGGGGCGGGAAAAGTGCTGGATATCCCTAGCGGAGAATTCCCGCTCTGTAGGGAAGTAAATCCTCTAGCTTTGAGCTTGTGTTGCTGGCTTGCATGCCACCCCAGCTCCTGCGGTGTATGGCATAGGGGCATGAACTGACATGTCTTGAGTATTACAGATGGCCCTTTGGGGCGATAGCTAGGAAAAGCCCCAGGGCTGGCATAGAACTGGTCTCAGAATTAGGGAGTTGCAACCATCTCCTTTGTTCTCCCAACTGCCACATCACCAAAGTTTGTCCAGATGGAACAGGGTGCAGCTAAGCATATGGTTATGACACAGTCACTGGGTGTGACTACAGCTCAAGGGGACATGCCTGAGCTAGCTTTAATCTCACTAGCTCAGTTCCTGGAGTGGAGCAGTGAAGCTGCAGCACCACCGGCTAGCCCTGGGATTAATTATCCTGGGTTCTGGGCTGGTTCATGCAGCCTGGACTGAAGCTTGTGCTGCTGCAGGACTGGAGCTAGTGAGATTAAAGAGCTCACAGGCAATGACTGCAGTCTGGACATTCCCTGTGTCTCTGGCCCATTGTGCCTCAGGGAGAGTCAGTGCCTCCAGCAGCCCTGGAGAGGGGTGAGCGCTGTGCCACACTTGAGCAGCAGTGGTGCTGGAATCACATGGCCATGCCCTTCCTGAGCACTAGGACTATGATAGTGAATGGCCCTTTCACCACAACAAAGCTTCTCACATGATCTCACCACACACATATTCATCCCCATGATGGCAGGACACAGTGACACCTTCCCATACGGTTCAGTTTTCCCTGCATCATACAGTGACACCAGAGTAGGAAGGGAAGGAACAGCCTGGTGTATTTCAAGAGGTAATAACGAGAAATCAGGTGTCTTGTATTTCTGAGCATCTGTGTCTATTTTGATTGCTGCTCTCATTTCAGATCAGCCCCTGTGACTCTTCCACATGAGCTACCAGAGGCATGGAGCTACGGGAACAGCTCTTCAGCTGCTTGTTCTGTGCCATACTCCTAGCAGCAATTCCCTTTTCAGGTAAAAGCATTGTCCATAAAACACATCTCTGAAGCACAGAATCCCTGGGGGGAGATGCTGAAATCTGCACAAAACTCCTGCTGGTATCTGTGTTTCAGCAGAGAGAAGGATTTTGTTTGTGTTACTGAGATACGAATAGGTGATTTACGAGGCATTTGGGGATCTGGTCCTGGAAACATGTGGGTGCTCTCAGCTCCTACTGAGCTCAGCATCTCACAGCAGGATCTCAGCACCTTGCAGTTTCAGAGCCGTTATTAGCCCTGGTTTCTCCAGTGAGTGCTGAGCTTATCATGGACCTGCGGTCAGTACGAGGTGGAGCTGTGCTATTTGTCAGCTCTGGCGATCTGCCCCAACTCTAGCCATCAGGGAAAGATGACCAGTGCAAAGCCCTTGTAGTTTTCTCAGGAAATCTGTGGTGTCATGGAGATAGCTGGGGGTGCTGGTGGCGTAGTGTCTGAGTAGGGAGTCCACATATCCAGACAGTCCTTCAGTGAGAGTGCCAATGCCCGAGATGATGGGGCGTCCAGGATTTCCAGGTTTGTGGATCTTAGGTAGCAGATAGAATAACCCCGGTCGGGGCTCTAAGGGTATGTTGATTTGTTCCTGTGTTAGTGTAGGGAGTGTCCTGAGTAGATGGTGCAGTTTCTTAGTGTATTCCTCAGTGGGATCTGAGGAAAGTGGCCTGTAGAATTTGGTATTGGAGAGTTGTCTGGCAGCCTCCTTCTGGTAGTCAGACCTGTTCATGATGACAACAGCACCTCCTTTATCAGCCTCTTTGATGATAATGTCAGGGTGGTTTCTGAGGCTGTGGATGGCATTGCGTTCTGCACGACTTAGGTTATGAGGCAAGCGATGTTGTTTTTCCACAATTTCTGCCTGTGCACGTCGGCGGAAGCATTCTATGTATAGGTCCAGACTGTCATTTCGACCCTCAGGAGGAGTCCATGTGGAGTTCTTCTTCCTGTGTTGTTGGTGGGGGGGTATCTGTGTATCAGTGCGCTGTTCAGTGTTATCTTGAAAGTATTCTTTGAGTCGGAGGCGGCGAAAGTAGGCTTCCAGATCACGGCAGAACTGTATCATGTTCGTGGGGGTGCTGGGGCAAAAAGAGAGTCCCCGAGATAGGACAGACTCTTCTGCTGGGTTGAGTGTGTAGCTGAATAAATTGACGATATTGCTGGGTGAGTTAGGGGTACCCCTGTTGTGGCCCCATGTGGCAGGTAGGATTTTAGACAGCTTACGGTCCTTTTTCC
>NW_020694869.1:332838-381310 GCF_002925995.2 Terrapene triunguis
CCCCCCCCCCCCAACACACACGCTTCTACCAAAGTTCTGGGGCTCCTGGTTCAATAACATTAAGAACATAAGAACATGAGTATGGCCATACTGGGTCAGACCAAAGGTTCATCTAGTCCCATATCCTGTCTTCCGACAGTGGACAGTGCCAGGTGCCCCAGAAGAAATGAACAGAACAGGTAATCATCAAGTGATCCATCCTGTCGTTTATTCCCAGTTTCTGGCAAACAGAAGACTATACATCATTGGCGCTTATTTCCACAAATCTCAAATTGTTCATGAAGCATTTTATGTTTCTTGTCCCACCTCTTTTCTTAACCCTTCAGCTTCCTCTGTATTTAAATTCTTCCTCCTGCTAACCAGGGATAGTATATAAAATGTGCACTGTGCTAATTGTATTTTCTACTTGAATAACAAAAGCACTTTGCAAACATCTGTTTTATTGTATCTCTCTGGCACCTCAACAATTTACTCAGCACTCCAAAATCTTTGATTCTTAATCTTATAGTCAAGCAGAAGGGGTCTACGAAAAAAAGATCAAAAGAAGAGGCTTTATTCATACAGGGTAATGTATTTCTCTTTCTTAAGTTATCCTTGATATGTTTATACTTAGTTTTGACATCTCTGTTTTAACTGGAATGCATTTTTCTTGCATGATTTTTATATGTATAACACTTGATCTCCTACCGTAATTTAAAGCATTTAATAAAGTTATTAAACAAGACAATTTATTTTTAATATCTATTTCGCTCATCAGTGGAATTAAATGTCTGTTTCTTCCTGGGAAATCTGTCTGCATTGCTGCTTACATGTTATAGGATAAGGCCTGTGCATCCTGATAGCTTCCTTTAAATGTCTTATGGCATCAGATAAATGTCATTAAGCCAGAAGACGGTGTATCAGTCATTACACTGATCTCAAGGTGCATGTGTAAAAACAAACTCACGCTTTCAATGACATTTCCTCCTCTTTCTATATCCCAACCTATTTCCACCCCTTGCTTTGTTATAAATCAGGGAGGTGTGAGTATGTTCAGGGTCCTTGAACAGTATCCCCAGAGACACAAAAGGCAGAATAATGAATCTCACCCCTGGGAAAGGACAGAGTTCAGTGGACATATATAATTTTGGCCCCTTTGAGTTTAACGGTACTTTTGCCATTGATTTCAATGAGCCAGGATGTCATCCACAGTCAGTACATAATAACTGCTATCTCCCCTGAGGCAGTGTGGTCCAGTGTGATGTAAGACCTGAGAAACCTCACTTCTGTCCTTGGTTTAATGACTGACCTTGGGCATGTCACGTTACCACTCTGTGCCTCAGTTTCCCCACCTGTAAAATGGGGATAGTGACACGCCTTTCCTTTGTAGAGTGCTTTGGGATCTAAAGATCAAACACTCTAGATAAGAGCTAGGTGGTATTTGTATTACCCTTCAGGATCCAGCTGTGCTCCCTAGCCACAGCGTCAGGCTAGGCCACAGAGCTCAGCTCTTCCTGCCATAGGCACAGGGTTTAGCCCTAAATGTGGAACAAAGAGCCAAAATGAGGAGTCTGGTTCGGAAGCAGGAAGCTTGAGATAGTTTTAAATAGACAGAGAGATGAAGATGCCACAGTTACAGGATAGCTGCACTCCTGCCCTCTACAAGATCTCTTGGCTTTACCTTTTCAAGTGACAGGCCAGGGCCATTCCCATTCTAAGGGTGGAATCCCATGATTCTCCCACTCACAGACCAAGTTCCTAGGCCACAGCCCTCCCATTTACCCTTCGTATTTCCTTAGTCGTGCCAACTGGGTTTGGCGTCTGCAAGACAATTCTTTCCAGGTGCTGTGATCAGTATGAAAATGCAGGTGCTCCAGACAGCTCCTTCAAAACCATGTACTGTTTGTTTACCCATAGGAAGATAGCATTCACAGAGAGAGAGAGAGAAATAGAGTCAGCGAGATTAGTGATGTAACTGGTTATTTTCCTATCAAACATAATCTTCAAGAACATTCTCTGAGGTGTTTTGCATCAATTGTATATTACAAATCATTACATAGTTGTATATTAACATGTCATTCTTTCCCATGCAGACACTGAGAAGAAGGCGTTGGAATCAGGTACAGTAAAAATTACTGTCAGGGCTGAAAATTTCGGATATGGGTTTTCACGCTATAATTAATTAGAAACAGTGAGACATAAATACTGTGACATTTATCACAGACATTGCAACATGGCACAGGGGGCTCTGGAGTAGATGCCAGGGGGCTCAGGAGTAGATGCCATTAACTCCCTGTGTGACTTTACACAAGTCACTGATCCTTCTTGCCTCACCTTCCCCATCTCTAAATCGGGATAATATTACTCATCTCCTTCCAAGGAGTGTTGTGAGTATCTGTTTGTAAAGCCAGATGGATGCAATCTTTCCTATGCAGAGGGATACTGCAAGACCTACATGCCACTCAAAATAGGACTTAAGTGAAACTTAAGTGACTTAAGTGGTATATAGGCATTATGTAGGCCCTCTACACTGGGTTGATTTCACCCTTATTAGTGTTAGAAGCCACCTGCAGTTTGGAAGAGCAAAGAAAAGCACCTGACAGGGGAAACCAAACATCTAGCACTGTTCATTATTATTAATATTACTGTGTTTTAACTGTAGTATCTTAAAAGCACCTCCACACTATCAGAAATTAATTGCAAATCTTTCTTTGCAACTAAATCCATTTAGCCTTTCCTATCCCAGACTAGTTCATCTGGGGAAAAAGTGCTATAAATACATTCCACTTCAGTGAGGGGGAGGAAGGAAGGAAGCAAACAATTCCCTAAGTTAAAAAGTAGGCAGTGTTCAAACTTTTAAATGTAAATAGGCCACGGTTTTATCTACAAAGTTTTGCCAGTATAGCAGTCTAGGAGCTGAGGGTGTGCTATGAGATTTTATGAGATTGCTGTTAGTGTAGATGCAGTTATATTGGCAAAAAAGTGCTTGTGCTGGTATAGCTTATTTTATGTGGCTGAACCACAGTAAGCTACATTTTTTTTTGCCAGTATAAGTAGGGCTTTTGCTGGCATAATCATGTTGTAACAATATCACTCCCCTCATTCATATTGCTGTACCTGCAAATCACTCTAGATCTGCCCCACATAAGGCTATGTCTACCATAGAAATGCTAGAGTAGCAGAAGGGCTTCTTCAATCACTGTAGTAAATCTACCTCTTCAAGACGCAGCAGCTAGGTCAATGGAAGAAATCTTCTGTCAAACCAGTGCTGTCTACACTGGGGCTTAGTTCAGCTTAACTATGTCCCTTAGAAGTGTGAATTTTTCACATACTTGAGTGACACAGCTGGGTCAACCTAACTCTCTAGAGTAGACCACCCTGAAATGTAACAATTGATTGTTTACCACTTTTATAGAGATCATTAGTTTTGTCTTTTTCTATCCAGAGAATCAGTGTATGCATTTCTTAGGATGAGCTGAAATTTCTGTTTTAAAATATCAAACTGGTAATCAAAGCTTTTTCTTTTACAGAGTGTCAGGAGCTGCGGGAACGACTTGGTAGGACTCATTTTATATCATAGGCGGCGGGTTATATTCTTTTGTGGTGCCCAAGCTCCAGCAATATTTGGAGCTGGGTCTCTCCCCCGGCCCTGCCTGGAGCGGGCCCCAGCCCCCGCGGGTCTCCCCCCCGCCCCGCCGCGTCCCTGCCTGGAGCGGGTCCCGGCCTCCCCCCCCCCCCCCCCCGGGGGTCCCCCCCCCCCCCCCCTTGCTGGAAAGAAAGCAGCGCGTGCATCTCCAGTGCCTGCTTTTGCTGCCAGAGTAGCACATTCCTAGGCGGAGCCCTGCTCCAGGCAGCAACTGCTGTCTGCTGCCCCCGGGTCCTAGTGCCCCGCATCCACTAATGGCAAGGCAGGCTGCCCTTACCCTGCCCTTCCGCCCTAGCCCTGAGCCTCTCCAATGCCCCAAACCCCTCATCCCCAGCCAGAGCCCTCATCCCCCTGCATCCTAATCCTGTGCCCCAGCCCTGAGCCCCCTCCTGGATCATGAACCCCTCATCCTTAGCCCCAGCCAGAGCTGTCATCCTCCCGCACCCTAATCCTCTGCCCCAGCCCTGAGCCCCCTCCTGCATCATGAACCCCTCATCCTCAGCCCCAACCTTCATCCCCTTGCACCCTAATCCTCTGCTCCATCCCTGAGCCCCCTCCTGCATCATGAACCCCTCATCCTGAGTCCCACAGCCCTCACCCCTGCACCTCCTCCTATCCCCAAACTCCCTCCCAGAGCATGCACCCCTCCCCCTTCCCACACACCCCCTCCTGCCCTCAAACTCCCTCCCAAAGCCTGCACCCCTCATCCCCCCGCACACCCATCCCCTGCCCCAGTCCAGAGCCTGCACCCAGCACCCAAACTCCATCCCAGAGCCTGCACCCTGCACCCCTGCTGCACCCTAATCCCCAGCCCAGGACCTGCACCCCAGACCTCCCCCCACCCAAGCCTCTTCCCAGAGCCTTAGGCAGGTGGGGGGGGGGGCGGAATTGGGGGGGGGCGGAGTTGAGGGGGGCGGGTTCTGGGCACCACCAAAATTTCTACAAACCTGCCACCCATGTTTATGGTACAGAATTAATAAGCAGCTATAATCGTACAGTGTGGATTGAATTATGGGTAATTTGGAAACATAGGTATATAAGGGATTCTAAGGATATTATATGAAACAGTGAGTAATAGAGAAGTTTATTCAGTATGCTTGCTAATCTTCTCCCCTCTCCATCCTTACTCTCAAGGTGTGATCTAAAAACTAATTAAAAAGTTTTGGCTTTTTGACTATAAATAATCATAACATTAAAACTACTGAACTGAGTTCCTTCAGACTTGGTTTAGTAACTCCTCAAAATCAAGCCAAGCTATGTTTAAAGATTATATTCCGTATCATGGCAAGGCACCTCCTTCACATTGCTGGACTCAGTGCTTTTTGTACTGACAGTGGGGGCAGTGGGGAGGGCTGGAATAAATCAGCCCCACTGCAGCTGGATGGTGTTTTGCGATTTCTTTCTCACTATTTTCCAGGCAGGCCTCCAGGCAGGCCCAAGGAGTGCTCCTCTGCCAAACAAAAGAAATTCACAACTCAACACAAACCAAAGGGGAATGACATACCTTTCCATATCCCCTATCTGGGAGGGAGGGGGGCAGGTGGCCTTGTTATTGGACCCAGGGTGTCCATTCTTCCCTTAAAGAGGCAGTCAGGTAGGTAACATCCCATATGGGGAGAAGCGCAGCCTCCTACCCTGGAGAAGCCTTTCTCCCTGCTACCCCTAGCCCTGCTGTAGCAGTTTGTCTCTCCTCCTCTTTCACCAGAAGAGGGGTATTTAAAGGTCTCAGACAGCCCTTACTTGTCCCTAGTTGACCTGAACCTCATTTCAGCTTATAGCTAAAAGGGAATTTATCATTCTAGGGCTAATCATCTGCCTTCCATCACCCTTTTACAGCCATCCAGCCTGATTTTGTCACACTGTCACTTGTTTATGTAGGAAATTCCCATTTGTATTAAAATACACATGATTAATTGATAAACAATTTATAATCATATAAAGGGAAGTCTGTATTTTAAATCACCAGAAGAAAAGCAAAGTTTTAGCCTTTCCTGACTTTTTAATGCCTAATTTCTCAATCTCATCATTGCAATAATGATACTGATATCTGTACAGAATATTTTATATAACTTGCATTTAATTATGGCACCCATCACCATAGCATCAGGATGCATTAAAGTAAATTAAAAACAAATACAATATACCGTCTGTCCTTTTAGCTGTCCATTTATGATAAGCCAATTCAAAATAAACCTGGCTCTGAGGAAAATAGCAGTAAATATTGTCAACAGTAAAATTAGCTACTGAATAAAGTTTACATTTTTTGAGCCAAAGGCATTGCTTTTACCACTATTACCCTAGGGGATTTGTCTAAATCTGGTAGATTCTCCCCAGTTCACCTGTTGGAAGAAGGCCCCTCGCGCCTAACAGAAAAAGACTCTGAGGAATAACCCAGCTCTCAGCACAGCCACTGAAAACACAGGGAAAGATGTCACTTTTCCCCTCCTCTTGGAGAGGAGCAGAATTTAGGGGAGACTTTCAGACTCCAGGGGTTGAAATGGGAAAACAAAAAGCAGTGGTGCTCCTCTGAGTTCCAGTCACTTGGGGCAAACTAATGATTTGTGTAATAATGAATAAATCTGTAGAACCAGTGAATAAACTGCATTTATTTTGGAATTCTGGGTCCCTCACCTGTGCTCTTACCACTAATTCCTCTCTCCTGGGACTACATCTATGATTCCAAGCCTCTGAGCAGCCAATGGAGATGAGCTACAGCAAGTACTGAAGCTTTAACTGTATATAATAAAGTGATCATTGATTTCCCTTTTGTTTTTCCCTTTAATGTGTTTCAAGCAGCCTTTGTCTCTTGCTCAATCCTTTGAGATTTTCAGTGAAAAGAGACAATCTAGCCCTCAATTTGAAAACCTGTATTTCTGCTGTATAAAAACTAAATTAGTTTAGTCTTATTTTTTCCTGCATTTCTGGAAACATCCAGTAAATTGTGCCCCCCACTCTAATAAAAGTAAATAATACCAGATCTTTTCATTTCAGACAGAACAGTCTCAGAACTGGGTAAGTCAAGACATTTTATGCATCATGTTTTTTATATATAACATAGACACCCCAGACAGAGGGGTGTCAGTAGCAGCAGGGTTTGAACCTGGAGTTCCATGCAGGAGCCTGGGGGCCCAAGCTAAAAGACCTAGTTCCTTAACCAAGCCTATACAGGCTTTATCAAGTTCTAGGTGCTTAGCCACCTTTAGAGGGGGGCAAACGATCCCTCACTCTCACAGACCTTGGCAGACAGGCCAGTCCTCGCTTACAGACAGCCCCCCAACCTGTAGCAAATACTCACCAGCAGCTGCACACCACATCACAGAAACACTAACCCAGGAACCAATCCCTGTAACAAACCCCATTGCCTACTCTGTCCCCATATCTACTCTAGCGACACCATCATAGGACCCAACCACATAAGCCACACCATCAGGGGCTCATTCACCTGCACATCTACTAATGTGATATATGCCATCATGTGCCAGCAATGCCCCTCTGCCATGTACATTGGCCAAACTGGACAGTCTCTACACAAAAGAATAAATGGACACAAATCAGACATTAGGAATGGTAACATACAAAAGCCAGTTGGAGAACAGGTCAATCTCCCTAGACATACAATAACAGATATAAAAGTAGCCATCCTTCAACAAAAAAACTTCAAAAACAGACTTCAAAGAGAAACTGCAGAGCTACAGTTCCACTCCATGCATCTGATGAAGTGGGTTTAGCCCACGAAAGCTTATGCCCAAATAAATCTGTTAGTCTTTAAGGTACCACCAGACTCCTCGTTGTTTTCATTAGAGTTATACTCACCCCCTCACCACATGGCTTCTCGGGTCTCTTGGATGTCAGTTCTCTCCTTTGTGTCCAGCTGTTTTACACTACTGAACAATTGTTCCTACTGTTGGACACAAAGGTTTTAGCCTCCCCATTTATTCTAACAAGCTCCATGGTTGTCTTGCCTCCAAGACCCCGATGGCAGACTGTCAGCACCTTTCATTATAACAATATTCACTTTCCTTTATACAGCACTTTGAGATCTACAGATAAAAAACATAACATGAGAGCTAAAGAAGTAGTATAGCCATAGGCTGGTTCTGAAGCCCTTACGCATTGCAAGTATTTTAACTGGAGTGAATGGGACTTCTTCTAATTAAGGACTGGACAAACTGGCCAAATCTGAATTCTCACTGTCTTGAGTTCCATTAACTTGGTGATTCTTCTTTTGCAGTTTTCAGGAGGGCTCGGAGCTACATGGGTGAGTTTATCTCTATAATTGGACTGCCCCCTTATTAGGGTTAATTTTCCTGACCCTGAGGGAGCAGGAGATGGCAATGACATATGAAGGACTGAGGGACTTAAGGGCTGGATATGAAGGCAGAGTCTATGCTAATAGCAGATACTAACATTTGGGGGAGGGATAGCTCAGTGCTTTGAGCATTTGGCCTGCTAAACCTAGGCTTATGAGTTCAATCCTTGAGGGGGCCACTTAGGGGTCTGGGGCAAAATCAGTACTTGGTCCTGCTAGTGAAGGCAGGGGGCTGGACTCAATGACCTTTCAGGCTCCCTTCCAGCTCTATCAGGTAGGTATATCTCCATATTTAAAAAAAAAAAACATTTGGAGGGGGTCTTTATTTCTTATATATTTAACTCATAGATTCGAAAAGCTGGTATTTGTACATCCATCAAATATGAAGTGTATATTTATGTTCTTTTTAATCAAACTAATGGGATCTATTGATAATTGTGCAGCGCCTTCAGCACAGATCCAGTGGTTTTCGTACACTAAAATAAAAAAGTTTCAAGTGTATCCCTGATGTGGGGGTACCACTAGCTTGATTCAGGAAGTAAAGGCTGGACTCTAGTTTCCTATCACAAGTAAAACAGCGGAAATTGTTACTTAAAATATTTGCTTTAACATTAGAAGCTATTCCTTTTACTTCTCAGGACTTCCTTTGATATTGAGATCCGACTAACTTGTGGTTAATGGGGCTATTCTGTTCACACTGCTGTGGAATCCTGGCGTCCCTGACTGATCTGTGGCTAATGGGGATATTTTGGTCTCTCTTCCCAGTTCCTCTCACCCTGGATCCGAGGTGCAAACACCCTGAACTCATCCTGTCTGCAGATGACAGAACAGTCCAGCACAACCCCACTTCTCAAGAGCCAGCTGCCTCCCCCGGAACCCTGATTGCTGTGGGGAAGGAGGGGTTTGTGGCCAGGAGGGATCATGGTGGGGAGGGCGGGGTTTGCAGGTGGTACTGGGAGGTGGAGGTGGGGGACAGCCTGGACTGGGAGCTGGGGGTGCTGAGTGATACTGTGAGGGACAGAGTGAGACAGGAGAGGCTGGAGAGACCCCCTGAGGGGGGGTGCTGGGCTCTGGGGAGATCTGAGAAGCGGTATCAACCCAGGGAGGCCGACACTGTGATCCAGAACTGGGGTGTGAAGCCGAGAGTGGTTGGGGTGTACCTGGATCTAGAAGGGGGGAGTCTCTCATTTTATGGTGTCAGTTCAATGGCCCTTATCCTGGAGATTCCTGTGGCAGGTTCTGAGAGATTGTTCCCATTCCTCAGCCCTGGTCACGCTGCAGGGAGGGACAAAGGGAAACCCCTCAGCATCTGCCCCCCTAGCGACTGGGATTTCCCCCAGAAATTGGGGACTAGTTCAGGAGATACCACAGCCTCTGCACAGTCTTCTGCCCTCAAAGATGGGGAAGGTACTGGAAACAACATAGGTTCATCTGCATCAAGAGAAACATCCCCAGCCTCTGGAGATTGCCATATCTCTGGAGATGGGGATGAGAAAGAAATCAGCACAGGGTCACTTGTGAGAGAAGACGCCCCAAAGCACCAGCCCATCGACCAGCTTCCAAAGAGGAAAGAGGATAAAACAGATCAAGAACGTACACATCTGGAAACACACTCAAAAGCAGAAGGGGGAAAAGAAAAGCCAAAAGCCATAGGTAAAAAAATCCAATTTTTTTTCCAACGGGGCAAAGACAATCATAAAGAGAAGAATGCTCAGAACATGAAACCAGGGGGGATCTGTGTCACTGACTCTCTTGTTCCAGGGATTCCAGGGCCAGGAAATATAACTGGGGAATCAGATCCAACCACTGCCACCTTGGGAACAACTTTGCCTGAAAGAAAAAGTGAGGAAACACTTAAGGAGTTTCCTCCACCCTGAACTTAAATGGAAACTGCAACAATTAGTGCTGTTTTAAAACTCACACTAATTAAACAGGATTGTTCTAATTGGAGGGAACTACATCAATGCTATTGTTAACTTTGGGAATGTAAATACACAGAAGGGAAATGCAGAAGGGAAGTTTTTCCCATTAACATTAACATATTGCAGACATACACGCTCTGATCCTGCCAGTGTTCGTGGGTCATAAAATGAGGCATTCTATACATAGGACCAAATTTTGATTTTTCAAACCCCTGAGCCAGCAAGTTAAAGCGCTTTAATTTGCCAGTGTAGACATGGCCTTAGTGTTACTCAGAGAACCTTACCTTTTGCACTTCCTGACTTTCGGTCCAGTTACATACCCAGTAAATAGGACCAATATTTTTCAGAGAGGGAGAGAAGGTGCAAGGACCACTACTACATATGCTGTTGAGGTGAGCCAATGCTTGTTTGGTTACTTGGACACCTTAAATAGGTAAATGTATGTGCAAATGGCTAATTTACACTTGCAATTGTGGTAACTATATCTGCAAATGCTATTGCACAAAGGGACATCCATAAATCCTGAATTTCACACCCAGGCTCCCTGTACAGTGCATGCAGGGCCGGCACTTCCATTTAGGCGACCTAGGCGGTCGCCTAGGGCACCAGGATTTGGGGGGGGCGGCATTTTGCCACCGTTGGCGGCAATTCGGCGGTGGGGGGGTCCTTCCACGCTCCGGGTCTTCAGCAGCAATTCAGCGGCGGGTCCTTCATTCGCTCCGGGACCCACCGCCGAAGTGCCCCCAAGACCAGGAGCACGGAAGGACCCCCCCACCACAGAATTGCCGACAACGACCGGGAGCGCGGAAGGACCCCCGCCTAGGGCACCAAAAGCCCTGGCGCCGCTCCTGAATGCATGGGAAGAGATAAGCACCTAAGAAAGGAATTAAGAAAAGAAAAGCCAGCACACTAGGCAGGAAGCCTCCTAAATTAGGCAGTTGGAGTAGGGTTACCATACATCTGGATATTGCCTCTTTTTTGAACCTCTGTCCTCTGTCCGGGTGGATTTTTCAAATAACGGGCAATATCCTGGATTTTTGCAGGGCAGTTGTTGCAACTCAGAAAGAGCCATGATTGGTCCACTTCCCAATTGATCTCTCCCCTGCATCTGCAGCTGAATGGTTCATTCCTTAGCAAGCCATGGCTACCAGATCCCACCCACCCAGGCCCCCAATCCCAGTCCTGGGGAGGGTGTTGCACAGGGAGATGCTGACGGATGGTGCTGCATCCTGGGCTTGCATCAGTCGCCCTATCACCAGCCACCCTCCACCTCCAGGAAGTATCCCCACTGCAGGTACCTCCAGCTCCCGCAACTGTACCCCCCTCTAGCTCTCCCTTCCGCCCTTCAGTGTCCTCTTTTTGGGAACCTGAAATTTGGCAACCCTAAATTGGAGATGCTCAGCTGAGAGGTGTATGCTAAGCGCCCCCCTCGCACCTTCAGGCAGTTCAGTGCCTAAATGTGGCCTGGAAGGAGGCCCCTAGCTCTGCTTACCATTCTCAGTTGAGAACCCCCTCCTAGAATTAGGCACCTAAGGCATTTCTTCTTTCTGCTGGAGGAGGCCTTCCCTCACAACGGTTAACCTAGTGGTTAGGGTACTCACCAGGGCTGTGGGAGACCCAAGTTCAGTTTCCCCAGTGCCTGATGAGGAGAAGGGCTTTGAATAAATATGCCTTTATCACTGAGCTACAGGATATTCTCATTTACTTGGTCTTCAACCCCTCCAGAGTGCAAGTCTGAGAATAGGGTGACCAGATGTCCTGATTTTATAGGTACAGTGCCAATATTTGGGGCTTTGTCTTATATAGGCACCTCTTACCCCCCACCCCCTGTCCCGATTTTTCACACTTGCTGTCTGGTCACTCTATCTGAGAATGACTGTCTAACCTGGTGGTTAGAGCACTCACAGGAGAGATTAAAAGAAAACAGAATGTCTCACAGTCCACTGACTAGGGCACACATCTGAGACAGGGTACAGTCCAGTTCAAATCCTTTTTTCTTATCAGAAAGAGGGGAGAATTAAACCAGGTATCTCCCACATCCAAAGTCAGCACCTAAACTACTGGGCTAAGAATCATAAGATTGGGGCTCCTCCTCCTCTCCCTTACACTTTGTATGGAGTTAGGTGGCCTCTGAGCATGCCCACTGATTCAGGCCTACAAGCAAGCAAGGTGGAGGAAAGCCTATATTCCCCTGATCCGTGTATCGCTCTGGGGCTTGAGCATCTACGTGCCCAGAGGCAGAAACATAGGTATTGAGGCAACATTTACTTCAAAAATGTAGGTGCTGTGTGAATTTAAGCACCTACATGGTTTGGGGACACGTGAGCAGGGGCTTTTGTAAATCCCAGTGGGGCCAGATTCTGGGATTTAGATGCCTAAAGTGGCAGTTATGTATCTAACTTTGTGAAGATTGGGAACCACAGTCCCATTTTCAAAAGGTGCCTTAGGCACAAAAGGCCAGAGTTTTAAAGATATTCAGACACCTAAAGACACAGGTAAATGGGATTTTCAGAAGTGACTGACACTCATTAATTTCTGTGGGAGTTCTGCACCTATAGCACTTCTGAAAATCCCACTAGATGCCTGTAACAGACTCACTATGCTGGAGATGCCTCCTTGTCACAGCAAAATCCAGCATTGCAGTAACTCCCCCCCGCCACCTCGCTTGGACTCTGGTGGGCTGGTGTAGTAATTTGGTCCTCCAGCCAAGACATACTCAGTTTTATCCCCTTTCAGAGTAACCCAATTACAAACACAATAATGTCCCACAAATCAAAAGCAATAAATACCAAATCTGCCACCCAATAGAGAATCCTTCCGTGCTCTTTCCCCCCACAGACTGCTGCCTCCCAGGCCTTTCTCCCTGGAGTCCCAGTTCCACTCAAGCCACTGACTCTGAAATCAAATTCCCTGGATTCCTTCCCCTTATCTGTTCCCAGGCTAGATCTTTACCCCCATCTGTCTAGCTACAGATTTGCTTTTTCTAGCACCTCCTTTTTTCCAGAGTACCTCCATCACAGGCATGGCTCAGCCCATCTACCCTTAAAGGGCCAGCTAGCCTGTTATTGTGCCTATCTGCATCTTCAGGTGCCTAGATATCTTTTGAAATCTGTCCCTTAGTCCCTAAGGTACTTGTGAAACACGGACTTCAGTTTCCAAGTCTCTTAGGTGCTTTTAAAATTTTTACCTGGCATGTTTATGTTTTAACAGTTGAGCAGCTGTTTTGTAGAGAATTGTGGTTGTCAATAAGAGAAAACACACACATTGTGTGTCATATGTAGACCTAACTTTTGTTCTTTCTTGCTTTGTTTTCCTGAATCACAAATAAAAGCTCATTTTACACTGATAGTGCTAGCTCATGTGTTGCACTTTGTATATGGAAACATAACACAAACTGAGAGTGAGGATGGGAATGTAAAACACAGAGGAACTCAGAGAAAGTGAGGACACCATAAAAAAGACTCCTAAGTAAAAACAAAGGAGGAAGAACATAAAATTGCAACTTATGGAAATATATACAGAATTCAGATACAAATTCAAAGCTATGTTATGAGGATTTGACTGTATTTTCATTACGTGCTATCAAAGAAAGAGGCAAGAACAAGTACTTTTGTCTAATACTCATTACAACAGTGACCTTTCCAGCACTTAAATATTTACATTTCCTACAGGAACTATGTTCCAAAACAAAAAAACCTTCTAGGTGGAAAAGGAAATTAATGGAATAAGAATTAAGGAATAATGTAAAAAGAAAACAAAGGCAAATGGTGAGGGGGAGATGCTGCTGCCTGTATTGTACTGTGCTATTGTAATCAAAAGGATGAGTTTAATGTGATGGTTTTATTTCTACAGCAAATATGAAGAATAAGCCTTTGTTTTGTAAAGGTTTCCTTTTTTATTTTCATTGTTCTAATAAAAAAATATAATTCTTGTGGTCAGGTTATAGTTTCATGCTATTTTTAAACCAAAACTGAGGTACAAAATCTATATATGTTTTAAACAAAAATTAAATTCAAACTTACTATCAAAAAAATTCCTCACTCCGGCTTTGACTTCACTAGGCTATAAGATGTGGGTTTTTTAAACCCTGTTAGCTAACACATGTTAAAACTCCAGTGCAGACCGGGCAGTTTATATTCTAACATGTCAGTTGGTAGAGGTTGACCCTAGGGGGAAACCCAGGCTTTACCTTGACTGGTTTAACGCGTTTTAAAGGCACACAGCCTTGTCTAGACTATAATTTTAAAATAGGTAAGTCCTGGGTCTTTGCTGTCTACACAAGGCAGAAATCACAGGGACTTAGATGGGTTCCACAAACCTACCTATCTATGTCCACTGCTGTCCTGACAGGGTTCTGGTGGTGACAGCAAAAGAAGACATGGATATTACCCAATTCCAATAGACTACATACTCATTTAGCATGAAAGGCCATACAAAAAAAAATTAGAAATGTATTGCTATCAAAACAACGATCAGTAATATACAACATGTTACTCATTAAGTCTAAGAGGTGGTTTATGACTTCTCTCCAAATAATGTCTCATGGGCATCACAGCAGGATCTGGGACAAGTCTGCACTTTCTAGAGTAGCTGTGTCTGCAACAACTCCCTGCTCTGTGGCCTGAGGTTCACTTGTAGAATCATAGAATCATAGAATATCAGGGTTGGAAGGGACCTCAAGAGGTCATCTAGTCCAACCCCCTGCTCAAAGCAGGACCAATTCCCACCTAAATCATCCCAGCCAGGGCTTTGTCAAGCCGGGCCTTAAAAACCTCCAAGGAAGGAGACTCCACCACCTCCCTAGGTAACGCATTCCAGTGCTTCACCACCCTCCTAGTGAAATAGTGTTTCCTAATATCCAACCTGGACCTCCCCCACTGCAACTTGAGACCATTGCTCCTTGTTCTGTCATCTGCCACCACTGAGAACAGCCGAGCTCCATCCTCTTTGGAACCCCCCTTCAGGTAGTTGAAGGCTGCTATCAAATCCCCCCTCATTCTTCTCTTCTGGAGACTAAACAATCCCAGTTCCCTCAGCCTCTCCTCATAAGTCATGTGCTCCAGCCCCCTAATCATTTTTGTTGCCCTCCGCTGGACTCTTTCCAATTTTTCCACATCCTTCTTGTAGTGTGGGGCTCAAAACTGGACACAGTATTCCAGATGAGGCCTCACCAACGTCAAATAAAGGGGAACGATCACGTCCCTCGATCTGCTGGCAATGCCCCTACTTATACAGCCCAAAATGCCGTTAGCCTTCTTGGCAACAAGAGCACACTGTTGACTCATATCCAGCTTCTCGTCCACTGTGACCCCTAGGTCCTTTTCTGCAGAACTGCTACCTAGCCATTCGGTCCCTAGTCTGTAGCAGTGCATGGGATTCTTCCATCCCAAGTGCAGGACTCTGCACTTATCCTTGTTGAACCTCATCAGTTTTTTTTTGGCCCAATCCTCTAATTTGTCTAGGTCCCTCTGTATCCGATCCCTACCCTCTAGTGTATCTACCACGCCTCCTAGTTTAGTGTCATCTGCAAACTTGCTGAGAGTGCAGTCCACACCATCCTCCAGATCATTAATAAAGATATTAAACAAAACCGGCCCCAGGACCGACCCTTGGGGCACTCCGCTTGAAACCGGCTGCCAACTAGACATGGAGCCATTGATCACTACCCGTTGAGCCCGACGATCTAGCCAGCTTTCTATCCACCTTACAGTCCATTCATCCAGCCCATACTTCTTTAACTTGGCGGCAAGAATACTGTGGGAGACGGCAAGAATACTGTGGGACTAGGAAAAGCGCCATGAGGCTCACAGCTGCTATCACCAGCCACTGTCTGTGACTGTACTGTAGGCTTGTTGTTTTCAACTGGGATCACTGATGTAGAACTGCCATAGGTAACCACCTCAGCCTGAGTTCTCAATGCAATGCTGTGACAGAATGGGACAATGCAACCCTTGGATGTATATAAAGGGGAATATCAAACAGAAGTAGGGATTTTGCCTTGGTACACATCCTTGAAAATACTGCTACTAGAATGCAGTGTCCAGTTCTGGTGCCCACACTTCAGGAAAGATGTGGAAATACTCGACAGAGGTCAAAGGAGGGGCCATAAAAATCCTGGAAAACAAGACTTATGATGTGAGTCTCAAGGAGTTCAGTCTATTCTGCTTATCGAAGAAAAGGTTGAGAAATGACTTGGCCACTATGTCTAGGTCCTGACACATGGAAAAGAGATTTGAGAGTGGGGAGCTTTTCTAACCCTGCTGACAACTGCAGAACACAATCCCATGGCTGGAAGTTGAAGCTAGAAACTCAACCATCAAATAAGATGCAATTTACTAGCACTGGGTGTGATTAAACATTGGAACAGCTTCCCGGGGAGGTGGCTTCACCATTGCTTGGAGTCTTTCCAAAATATGTATCTAAAATATACACTGTAATCTTGCTTCTGGGAGAAAATATTCTGCAGCCACTGTATATAGCAGGCTGGGCTGCATGGTCCTGGTGGTTCCATCTGGTCTTGGAGTTCATCCCTTTCTGTCATGGGGAGAACAGGAAGCTCTGCAGTGCCTTCAACATACTCAAAACACTGCAGCTCTCATTATGAGAATTACTATTATCTAATTTCAGGCTTCAGGGCTTCAGCCAATCACCTGCAGGGGTCAGGAAGGATTATTTTCCCCCGTGCACAATTGGCCAGAGGATTTTTGTTTTATCGGGGAATTTTTTTGTTTGCTTGTTTTTTTCTTCCTCTCAAGCATCAGAGATTGGCCACTACTGCAAATGGGACACTGGAGTGGTCCTCTTTCTAGACACTTGGTTGGTATGTCTGTCTCACGTGCTCAGGGTCACCAGATTTGGGGTCAAGAAGGAATTCCCCCCCCCCCCCAGGTCAGACTGGGGGGATTTCACCTTCCTCTGCTGCATGTGGCATGGGTCTCTTGCCAGTATTATCTGTACATATTTCACCTAATCAATTCCTTGCCATTGCAGAGGTCTTTGGGCATCTCTCCTCTTCTCTGCCTGTGGAACTTAACCGTTTACTCTCATGAGGACTGAAAAGCTAAAGGATTAATTAAAGTCTTTTGGCTCAGTGCAGAGGTATCTGGGTCAAATTTAAAGGCCTGTGATGTACAGGAGATCAGTTTAGATGGATTAATGGTCCTTCTGGCCTTAAAGTCTATGAAACTGAAACTTCTTGCTGAACTTGGGTACAAAAGCTTGTCTATGTGTCTTCTCCAATCTCCATGGTGTGTTTGGCGCTACGTCTGCCCGATAAGGCAGAGGGACCTGTCTGTGTCATAATCACCTCAGGGGTCCTTGAATTATCTTGATAATTTTTTACTAAGATATTTTCTCCTATGTGAAAACTATACAGTTGGGTGTGACTGTCTGTAGCCATGTGAGCACACTGTTGTTTTCAAACATCAGTCAGTAGATCAGGCATTAACGAGTTCAGGTGAGCTTTATATCACACCCCATCAACAACATTGATGGTGTCTGATTTGCAGTAGCGTAGATTGCATTCCTATATGCCAACAGAGGACTTCCAGTTTTTTATAAACTGCCTTTATCCAGAGCCATGACACAAATCACTTGCTTGATCATCTGTATAAACCTTTCCCCAGATCAATTTCTGACAGGGTGAGAAGGAGCTGATGTGACATGTTTGATATTATTTCTTTTGACAAATATTTGGAACTCTTCAGCTGTGAATAGAAAGTCACTTGCAATCTGTTCAGGAACTCCCATCCTTGAAATCAAGAACCCTAACACCTCCACTGTCTGCACTGAATGAGTCAAATCCACACAGGCAATTCAGGCAATTTAGAATGGACATCTCCTGCAAACAACAACAAAAAATACATCCCATAAACAGTTCTGCATAGTCTATTTGGATTAACTGCCATGGGGTAGCTGGACACTGCCAAAGATGCAACAGAGCTTTTTTAGGCATGGATTGCATTTGCTGACCATCTTGACATTGTTTGCCATTTCCTCTGTTTATGCACCAATCCCTGGCCACAATAGACAGCTCCTGGCAAGGACTTTCATCTTGTATAATACACACTAATTAGTGACTGTTACTGACTGTAACAGGCCCCCTAGCATCGCTCTGGGCATTGGGGTCAGCCCTGACTGTGAGAGCAGTGTGTCCCCTACTGAGCCACTGCCATGTTCAGTGCAGCACAGACTGCTAGTGTTGCACTGGTCATTGCAGATAACATTGCATTGCAGATAAAGTTTGCAGATGACACAAAAAAGGGGAGTGGAAAATAATGAAGAGGACACATCACTGTTTGAGAGTGATCTGGATCTCTTGATAAGCTGGACAGAAGAAAACAATATGTGTTTTAATATGGCTAAATGCAAATATGTCCATCTAGGAACAAAAAATGTAGCCCATACACACAGTATATGGAACTCTCTCTTGGGAAGCAGCGACTCTGAAAAAGTTTTGGGGGTCATAGTGGATAATCAGCTGAATATGAGCTTGCAGTGTGACGCTGTGGCCAGAAGAGCTAATGCGATCTTGGGATGCATGAACAGGAGAACCTCGAGTAGGAGCAGAGAGGATATTTTACCTCAGTATTTGGCACTCTGTGACCACTGCTGGAATCCTGTGTCCCGTTCTGGTCCCCACAATTGAAGAAGGATGTTGACAAATTGGAGAGGGGGTCATAGAAGCGCCACAAGAATGAGAAAAGGATTAGAAAACCTGCCTAATAGTGATAGACTGAAGGCACTTAATCTATTTAGATTAACAAATTGAAATTTAAGGGATGACTTGATTACTATCTATAAGTTCCTACATGGGGAATAAGTATTTAATAACAGATCTCCCTGACCCCACGGAGGTCTCTGTCTGAGCTGTCTGCTCACAAAGTGGACACAGTCATGCAGACACCCCAATGACAGGCATTATCTTCCCTAAGAGTGGGGAGAGGGTTTCTGTCCAGACAAAGAAGAAAAACAAATTTAAATTTAAATTTTTTAAATAAATAAATAATTTTTAAAATTTAAATAAATAAATTAATGGAGATGTCCTATCTCCTAGAACTGGAAGGGACCCTGAAAGGTCATTGAGTCCAGCCCCCTGCCTTCACTAGCAGGACCAAGTACTGATTTTTGCCCCAGATCCCTAAGTGGCCCCCTCAAGGATTGAACTCACAACCCTGGGTTTAGCAGGCCAATGCTCAAACCACTGAGCTATCCCTCATTTACTCACCACTTACACCAAATCGCATGAGGTGGTGCTCCCTGGCATTTTTCTGACAGTATCAGCATAGGGACACAATAACTAGAAGAAACAAATCTCTCCCAAGTGCCCCCTATATCTGAAGCTATATCTACCCTGCGAGCTAGGGGTGTGATTCCCAAACTCAGATACACATAATTGCACTACCCTGTGAGAGGCAGTGTGAGTATAAATAGTAAAATAGCTGCAGTTGCAGGAGCAGCAACTATGGCGGCACAGTTTAGCCATGCCAAGAAGATACCCTCTGATATCAGGAGTGATTGTATTCGGTACAGCTAAGCCATGCTGCCACTGCCTAGTCTATCACAACTATACTGCTATTAATACTCAGGATAGGTCTCATGGAGCTACTATGAGCACGTGTACAGGAGTTGAGAATCATACCTCTTGTGTAGTGTAGACATAGCCTGAATTGGCAGGTAAGCAGGGCTGCTTAGCCTCAAGGGGTTAGGGAGCAGGGACAGTATGACACAAATTAGTGAATATTTCTGTTAACTCCACATCTAGAAGTTTAACACTGTAAATATGGAAAACAAAACATAATTTTACATTGGGCCTGGGCCTGATTTCAATGAACAAAGTAAAGCAGCAAAACTCGCATTCACTTCAATGTCTGTAGGATCAGAGGACCGTTAAAGGTGAGATGATTAGGGTGAAAATAATGGGGTTTGTGCTCCCTTTTTGTTCCATTATGGGCTATAGGACTAATTGAAAATTATCCGTCAAAAGTTTGTCAACAGAAGATCAGATTTTCAACTAAATGAAATTATATGCAAAAAGTATTTGCACCATGGTTAGTGATGCCATGTTGCATAGCTTATCCTCAAAGAGGAGGGACCATGATGCATTATAAGAGATGTAGTCCAGCCCACAAAGAAGAAAGCGGACTCAAAGAGCAAACTCCTGTGAGTCACTGCATCTCCCCCCCCCTTTTTTTTTGGAGGGGGGGATATGTCAGCCAAAACCTTTTGGTTTCAAATTTTCACTGAAAATTCTTATTTTGCTATAGAAATTTTAAACAATTTTTTTTTCATTTAAATTGCTTTTTAATTCTGCAGGAAAAAAATAATTTCCGACTACATATACTAGTATATGAAAGGTTTGTTTGTTTATATTAAGGGAAAAAAACAAGGAGTCCTGTGGCACCTTAGAGACTAACACATTTATAAGCTTTCTGATAAAGACTAACATGGCTACCCCTCTGAAACCTGTTTACATTAAGGGTTTTTTTCTGACTTGTTTTTTACCCTAGAAATATCAGGAATTGCCAGATCTTGATTTCCCTGTATGTGCTGGATTGGGAGCTTTTGACATGAGTGTGAAATCTTTAACAGAGACCTGCTCTTTCAAAGTGTTTGCCAGGCATCTGAGTTACATAAACAGGTGTTTGTAAAAGTGAACAGAGCACCCTACAGCACTCTGAGACATGCTGATGTCAATCTGGAGTAGCTCCATGGAAGTTAATGGAGTCACTCTTGACCCATAGCAGTCTAAATGCAGAATTTGGCCTTAGTGTATGACAGAAATATAAAGATTCAAAGCAGGAAGAAGATGAGAAACAGAAAGAAATGTGATACCAGAGGCATGAGAAGGCTGCAGTGATTGCTAGGACTGGTGAGCTGTGTCCAGGTGCAGCTGCAGTTGAGAGGCCCTCTGCTGGCTCAGCCAGGAGTTTGCAGGAATCACTGAATGTTCTCTAGTTTACATTTCAATCCCACTCTACTGCTGCCCCCCTTCTTTCCTCAGGGCGGGAGGTGGGGAGCAGCATCCACCCACAGGTTACAGGGTTTCACTCCTGTGTACTGTACATTCCCCACCACTCTCAGCCCCATGGAGCCCGTGCAAACCACTCACCCTGTTCCCTCCTATGGCCCAGGCTCACTCTGTCTGTCAGAGTCTGAATTCTCTGCTGCATCCTGGTCCTGCTGCTCTTGATGTTTGCACAGATCATCTGCAGCTGGGAAAAAGGAGCCACTGTTCTTCCTGAGCCAGACTGGAGGGGACTGTGTGTGTGTGTGTGTGTGTGTGGGAGGAATGGCAGGGAGGAGTGGAGAGGAAGGGGCCAGGGACCCTGAGGGGAATGGCAATGGCAGTGAGCGAATGCCTCCTCATTTTTGGATTCACATGTCCCAGAACCTAATCAAATTTGCTGCCTTAGTTCAGCGTACAGAAGGGGAAAAGGAGAACTGCTGGTGGAGTGGCAGTGGTGGATGCACATGTACTGGAATAAGAAGTCATAGGACACAGGATTGGCAGGGACCTCCAGAATCATTGAGTCCAGTCCCCTGCTAAGGCAGGTAACCCTGTCACACCATCCCACTCAAAAACTTACCACGCTCCATCTTAAAACTGCTTAGATTGTTTGCCCCTGACACGCATCCCTTGGGTCTGTGCTATTCCCTGGCTTTTGAACAGCCCCTTTGAGGAACCCCTTCCATGTGGCAGACCCCCAAGGGGTCCCACTCTTCCTTCAGGGTAGGCTGCGTGGCCTCAGTGCTTCCAAGACTGAGCCTCTACCTCTAGCCCTTCTGCTTCACACCGTGAGCTCTGCCCAGTGAGCCAGACTCCTGTCTAGAGACGTTTACACTCTTCAGGGATCAATGTACCCAGGCAGTATTTGCAGTGACACCAGACAGCACTGACAAAACAGAACAGGGTTTATTAGCCAAACGGATCATGCATGGGCTAAGTGAGCACAGAGAAGCAGAGTCTAAGACAGAGTCAGACTGGCCAATGCCAGGGCTCCACCCAGGGAGTCCTTTTTGGCTCTTTCTCTTTGTCTTTCCATCCCTGGGGAGCTCATGTGTCTCAGTGAGGCCAGTTCTTAACACAGACCCTGTCACCTTCCAGTCTATTGTCCTCCTTCTGCAGAGCCCTGCTGAGCTCACATGGGATGTCAATTGTTCAGTGTTGGGGTTCCCATTGTCTTTCTGGACCATCCATTGATAGGGGTCAGTTTCAGCCAGTCCTCAGTGACCCATCCATACCACCCTAGGCAGCTAAATGACATACACACCTCATGACTCCTGATCTGCCCCAGGAGCAGCATGTTAACCCTTCTGCACCCACTAGGTGGCAATCCCACAGTGACGGATACAGATCACTTATAAAAACAGTACAGACAACTCCCACATTTGTCACACACCCCACACCTCCTATTGAACATCCTCCACCTGCAGTCCCACAATGCAATGACCTGTCAGCGGTGACCTGTCTGGTAACACCTTGGGACTTCACTGCCCGGGGGTCACAAGTGATAGAAAGCTGAGTTTTTAAATACCCAGCATGTTCTTTGTGCTATGTCCATTCTGTTCCCTGACAGACCAGATACAACGTGGTCTCCTGCTCTGTAGCCCAAAAGGGAGGTGCTCAGTCCCCTGAGGCTGTGGGGTGCAGGGCATGTGCAAGCCCAGCTACAATGACCCTGCAGGAGCAAAGATAGATGTACTGACTCCAGTGACAAGGCCCAATGCCAGGCAATGTGGAAGGAGCTGAGGCAGTGCTAGCACAAGGTTATGCAGAACATCATGAAGTCTGGAGCCACCTCCATGCCCTATGTACTGAGCTGGATGCTATATTCATGCTATGACACCCCCCCCCCCCCGCTCCCACATACACCTCTCCTACAACACTAGGGGTACTTCAGGCCATGGAGAGGAGGAGGAAGCTGCAGCAGTCGATGAAGATGAGCTGTTTGGCATTGGCCAGCAAGGGGCTGACAAGGCAGAGTACAGCAAGGCAGCTGAAAGCCAGGAGCTGTCTGACAGACAGACAGACACACAGACCCGGTATGAAGCAGCAGCACTTGTCTCATCCTTGGAGGATGGGCACTCAGGTAGGTGCAATGGATCATTAATTTCCTGTTGAAGAAACAAGTTAGGCTAACTCTTGACAAACGCCTGCATGTCCACATGTGTCCAAATATCCTTCTCTTTGGGTGGGGTTGCAAACACTGTCTGTGATCTAGTTTAAATTTAAAAGTTAGGATGGCATAGCTACGGCACTCAGGGGTGAGCGCCGTATCTGTGGCAGCCTAACCCCCAGGATCATTTAAGCATATTGTAAGGGGACAAATAAACTTTTCAAAGCTCCTGAGAACAAGATTTCACTAGCAACAGTGTTGACAAAAAATGTTATAAATGTGACCTTTGTTACAGATGACAATTCTGATGTATATTCCCATGGCATGATAAGCAATTATACACTATACTTTTAAAGCAGCACAAGACCCTGGAAGTCTGACACGTTATACAGCAATGATTTCCTGATTAATTATGTTTTATTTATGATATTCTAATAAATGATTATTTCAATTATGATAGGGCCTTAAGATCCCAGCTGCGATCAGAGCCCTTAGGCACTGTACAGATACATAATTAGAGACAGTCACTGTTGTGATAAGTTTACAATCTTAAATAGACAAGATACACCACAGAAGGATTATTATCACGCCATTTTATAGATGGTTACCTAAAACACAGAGAGGATGATCAATTTACCCATGAGAGACAAGGTGGATGAGGTAATATTTTTTATTGCACCAACTGCTGTTGGGGAAAGAGACAAGCTTTTGAACTACACAGCGAGCTCTTCTTCATGTCTGGGAAAGAACTGAAGAAGAATTTCTGGCCAAATGCACCATGAAACCAATGATATACTGAGATGCATCAATGATATTTTCATTCTCTGGACTGACAACCTTGTAGCCAATAGGGCAAGTTTCCCCCATTATTTTCACCCTATTATATTCACTGGCTTGCCTTTTATCATATTCAGCTGTAACACAAGAAACCTACAGGTTGTATCCTGTAAGATATTAACTGGAGCATCAGTTAGTGTAAGTGTGGTTAAGTAGGCCATAACCCTTGGAACAGATCAACATCTACCTTTAGATTTTGGGAACTAAGAAGAACTTGCTCAATGGTAGGAGTTAGAATGTTCCAGTTAGTGAGACCGCATGGAACATGGAAATAATGACCGCAAATCCGCTTAAGCAAGCGGTGACAGTATGATCTGCAATGGAAAAATGTGCTTTTCGACTCCACTAGGATTCTTTAGGCATGTCAGTTAAAAAGTGGATAAAGGAGAACCAGGTAATAAAATGTATTTGACCTTTCAATAGCCTTTGACAAGGTCTCTCCCAAGTGGCACGTAAAGAAACAAAGTATTCATTGGGTGAGAGACATAGTTCTGTGATGGGACAGAAATGGGCTAAGAAAGAGAAAGAAGAGAAATAGTCAATTAAGGTTAATGGGGGATGCTAAGGCTCTGTACTAGGTTCTGGGTTGAATACTAGGTTTATTAATTATTTGGAAAGGGGAACAGCAAACAGTGAGGTAGCAAAATGTGCAGATGGTACAGCATGCTCAGGGTCCAGCTGATCACCATACATGATGTCAGGAAAGATTTTTCCCCAAGTCAGATTGCCAGGGAACTTGGATAAAAGGAGGGGAAGGTTCCCTTCTTCTGCGGTGTGGAATGAGGGTTGCTTGCTGAGATTATTTGGGTGTATCTCACTTAACCATTTCCCGGCTATTGCAGCAGCCTCAGGAACTGGTGCACCTCAAACCTTCCTATTCTTTGCCTGTGGTGCACAATTGTCTAGTCTCCTGCAGGCTGTAATATTTTAGTCTGATTTTGTTTGTTGGGTTTGGTGTGCAAGTGCTGGGTGGTGCTGGTGGCCTGTGACATACAGAAGGTCAGACTGGATAATCTGGTGGTTTCTTCTGGCCTGAAACTCTGTGACTCTACTCAGAATAGCCAAGTCCAGAGAAGATTGTGCAGAACTTCGGAAGGGCCTGTCAGAGCTGAGAGAATGGGCAGCTTGATGGGAAATAAATTCTATATTGAGGCCATGCCTGGCAATGCTTGAGGGGAAACAAGGCAGCACACAGAATAGCTGGAACCACTTATACCTTTGCAGGGAGCTAGATTAGCTGTAAACAGAGTTACAAATAAGATGCTAGAAGAGAATGGTGAGAATATTATAGTGTCACTATATGAACCAATGAGATGCCCCCACCTCGACAGCTCTACCCCATAGTGGCAGGCCATATGCATGATATCTAAGTGGTGCCTGGGCCTGGGGTGGGGAAAATTTGACCCCTAGCGCATGGAGCCCCTGTCTCAGTCTCCGATAGTGAAAAGCTGTCTGTATTCTCATCTTGAGACAGCGGCGTCCCTTTCTGGCTCTCACAGACAGCAGAGAAGTGGAGATGCTAGAGCAGAAAGCGGCTGTGGCTTTCTGTCTATTTTACCACTCAGCAGAGAGCAGCCGCCACTTATTTGCTGGCTTGACCGTAGCAAGAGAAAGGGGATTCAGAGCAGCAGGGGACTGCAGCCTCCCCTTTACCGAGACCAGAATGAGCAGAGATGGGCTGGGAACAGGGAGCCTGATTTTCTGATGCCCTGGTCCTTGTGCCGTCATCAGTACAAAGTGAGTGTGAAACATTGCCATCCTCTTTTAGTAGTACTTTGCCCTAATGCAAATACAGCACCAGGTGCAGGACAACAGCGACTCAGGCCCAGAGAGCCACTGCAGCTGGTTTCCTATCTAAACCTGAGGAGCAGAAGAGAGAGGTCAGTGAAGAGAGCATCTAAACCTCAAGGAGCAAAGCAGAACTCAGCAGTAACCAGTCGTGGCTTCCCATTGGCCTGAATCCTGCAAGACCAGAAGGTGACCCACAGCACCAAGTCACTGCAGCTTCTAGGCTGTGAGGAGCCCCAGACAGAGTGGAGACTGGAGAAAAGCTGGTGCTCATCTTCTGTTCAAGACCCAAGGACTTGGAGGGGATTCAGAGCAGATCCCTTATCTTGGGAAGCAGAAGCCATTGCGGAATTTGCAGGCTATTGAGTGAATGCTAAATCCACCAATGATTCTAGCACTGTGTCTGTGTCTGATCTGTAAGTATTGAGCTTTGTTTCCACCTTAAGAAAAGTACAAGTAAAATTCTCCTGTCCTAGACAGAACTGTTATATGCTACTGTAGCACAGAGAGCTTGGATTGGAAACTGTTCTGTGCCATTAGAGCATGAGCAAGGCTGGGCCCTCCTTGTCTATCAGGCTGTGTGCTGGAATGGTTCCCTTGTGTTTCTATAACTTAACACTTTTACGAGGATAGGTTGTTGGCTTCTTGCTCAACCACCATCCTGGAGAACCAGTGTGCTGATTTTCATCTGATTCCTAGTGTCATGAATTGAAAACTCTTCTAAAATTGGTTGTCTCTTCAAATTTCAGAGGGGTTTCCTGGTCGTGCTTCCAGGCAGACAGCTCTGTAGAGAACCATGTGATTTGGGCCTTTTAGCAATTTATTGAGATCCAGCCTAGAGTAAGGTAGAGTGATTTGGGGGGCCTCTTTCCCTTAGGGAGCAGCCTGCTTTGTCTCTCTCTGTGTTTGGTTCTTGTGTGTTAAGGTTCTGGATTCTAAGCAATAAATAATGTTACATTGCAACCTTGCAACAAGAGCATGATGTTTTTATCTAATTTCTGTATGTGCCATGAAACGCAACACCTACACTTTGACCTGTCCAACTTAGGTGGCTTTTCCAGGAGTAAAAGCTCATGCAGGCATTGGAACACACTAACTTCCCCATTACATCAAAGTGCTGTCCCCAGGGAGGCCGAACACACAATATCCCAGGAAGGACTCTTCAGCCTCATTCACAACATTAACTTCTTTGGCACCTTTAGAAATTCTGCAGCTATGAATCATTTTCAAGTTAAAAAGAAGAAATTACTATTTTTCCACTAAAATGTTTTTATTTTTTTCTCCCAAAGCTTTGAGTTTTACCTCCCAGCAGCAGCAGGTCTCCAACTGCAATTCCTCATCAGGTGAGTGAGAGCTGACATGAGTTCACTATGAAACCAGGGCCAAATCATGCTGTCAGTTACATTGGTGCCATCCTTTTCTGATCACAGTGACACCTGTGTAATTAAAGAGTGGCCCAACTGACATCCACTGGCCCTGCTTCTCCACCACCTTGTATCTTGTGTCACAATCTACTCCTGAGTATAAAAAGCTGCCTTTCTGCTTTGATAGAACTTCATAGCTACAGGGCACTGGTGTGAATTTCTGCATAAGGAACCAGGCAACGGAGAACTGACTTCAGCGGAATTACCGCAGATTTGCATAATGTAACTGGGACCAGACGCATCAACAAATATCCCTGAAAATCACCAAAAAGAATCTAAAATGGTGTAAATTTCAAGATGGCAATTTTGCAACCTTGTGGCCAGCTATTCTGTTCTATTCTAGTCTATATAGGTTCTTATGCCATACTCATTACCGTGGTTTCTAAGCACCTTCTCTAATCATCACACCGATAAGACCCTGTTCTTCAAATGTGCTGAGAGCCCACAATGCTAAATGAAGTACATGGAATCTGCAGAGGCTTGTTGGTCAAGGTGCTGGATGCAGCTGTGTGGATTTTTTTCAGCAAACAGTAAATTTTTCTAAAAATACATTTTTGGTGCACTGAAACTATCTTCAAATTTAGGTCAAAATCAATTAATGGTTTCAGCTGAAAAATGAAAAAAAAAAAGAAAATATCAAAACAGTTCATTTCATCTTCTCATTTTGAAATGGCATTTTGTTTCAAAATTTAGTTGGTGGTGGTTTTTTAAATAAAAGGGTGAAAAACACCAAAAAAAATGACCCCAAATGAAACCAAAAAAAATAAAAAATGTTTTGGGTTGAACAAAATGTTTCATTCAATCCCAAATGATTTTTTCTCTTTTTTTTCTCTTTTTTTCTTTCAATTTGAAATGAACCGCTCCCCCCATATTATTCAGTTTGGTCTCCGATGATCAATTATTCACCCAGCTCTAGCACTGAGCACCTCCAGATCTCAAGCATTTCATATCGAGTCCTGCACGCTCAGTGCTTTTTAAAATCCATCCCTACAGGCCCAATCCGGGCCCCAAGTTGGGTTGGGCACTTTCTCTTCCACAGGAACTGGAATGGGCCCTAATCATATTGGGTGTTTCATGTTCTCTGCTTTTCCAGTGGATCTTCCTGCTCCCAGCCTATTCCTGGACAAGTCATCGGCTTATGTGGGTGACACTGTTCTTTTCTGGTGTCTAACCCCCTCGAATTCCCGCATGAGCTTCGCTTTCCTTTGCAAGGATGGCAAGGAAATGGCCAGGAAACCAGCTGTGCCAGGGAAATTCTCCTTTGAGTTTCCCTATCATGTGGCCAAGCAGAGTTCAGGCAACTTTTCCTGTGGCTATCAGCACAAGGCGCTTCATAACCAAGTGCGGAGTTCTCACCTCAGCATCGCCCGCTACCTGCATGTCACAGGTGAGGAGGCGTCCATTGCGTGGAGGATAAAAATGCTCCCATTGTTTGGTATCAGAAATGAGCAAATATTTTGTTTAGTAGCATCTTATGGTAACACAGGGCCCATTCCTGCAACTCCTGCTCCAGAGAGTAGCCCTTTCAATGGGGACACTTAATATTGCAGTGCTGGCCCATGAGAGTTTCAGAACTGGAGCATAGCAGTACCTGCTCCTCAGAGGAACTCAGTGTGGCTGGCATGGTACTAGGAACCCTTAATTGCCATGAAATGAATGGGAGTTTCTGACAATGAATATTTCTCAGTCCTCACCCAGCTACTTTGAATGACTAGGACCCAAATGTCCATGTTCTCTGGGATCTCCTCTTCAGCAATAGACAATGCTGGGTGCTTCAGAAAAGGGTTGAAAACTACAGAACTGATTGAATAATTACTTTTGTGATATTTTTCTAACAGCATTTGAAATATATTAGCTAGGGTATTTCCTGGGGAGTATAGTTCTACAGTTAAAGCAGTGGTTGGTAGTTCAAGCCCTACACGTTCAACTCCCACACTGCAAAATTTTTAATCCATCCGATGCCTCGGTAAAAATGGGGGTAATAATAGTGTCATATATTCTACCACACATGTGTCATCAGGCTAAATGCAAAATTACCTAGATTCTCCAATAATGGGAGATGAACCAGCTGTGAAAAGGGCAGACCAAATATAATTAACCAATTATCTAATTAACAATTTTTGTGAAATATTTTAAGGGAAATATTCGATGGATAATATGCCCTGTTATTTGCCCATATTCATGCATTATTTCAAGGGCCATCACTAATGGCAGAATTAGAACCACAGAAGTGGTACATTGAATATGGATACATCTTTAATCACACTTAGCTCTTGTACAGCACTTTCTGTCTATAGATCTCAAAGCACTTCAAACACAGCAATGAGTGTTGTTGGGAAACCAAGGCACAGAGAAGGGCAGTGACTTGCTCAAGGTCACAGATCAGATCTGTAGCAAAGCTAGGGTTGGAATCCAGGGCTGCTAATCCCTGGAAAACATCACTTCCACGAGGGGGGCTCTGAACAGCGATGGCATGTAGTGCTGAGGGAATAGATCTCAGAGATTTTTCATTGAAATGTTGTTGTTGTTTTTATGGAAAATGTTGTTGTCACCTAAATTGAAATATTTCAAAATGTGTCAGATTTGATGAAAATTCCTATAGATTTTTTTTTAAATGAGTTTTGTTTGTTTGCTTGTTTGTTTTGAAATGTATTGTAAAGGGTCCCTCATGGAGCAGCCTGAAGCATGGAATTACCAGTTCATGGGATTAAAACATTTTGAAATTTCTTTTTCATCCCTATTTGGATCAAAACAAAAAAAAATCATAAATTCCTTTCAGATTTTTGGAATTTAATTCAAACTACTTCACTATAATTCAAACAGGGGACAATTTGATCTAGAAAAGAAGTTAAAATACTCCAGTCCATAATAAGTAGTAGCTGCTCTTAATGTTTTTAAAATAAAATAAAATGAAAATAATAGACTATTTTAACTATGTCACATTATGACTTGTCAGTGGGGGGTGTTATTGCATAATGTCATGAAATCATGTGAAAATAATATAAAAATGAAATAAAATAAAATTCCAAAACAAAGTTTTGAAACTCCCAAATTAAATTCCAAAATTTCAAAAATCTGGAACAAATTTTCAGAATTCCAACGTGAACCTTTTCCAAATCCAATTTTTTGTCAGAATTTACAGTTTGTAGGAAATTTTAAAAAATATATATTTATTTTTGTTCCAAATAGGAATGTAAAATACATTTCAAAATCCCATAAATAGGTAATTACAAGTGTTAACCAGCTCTATGAATAGGATTAGATTAGGATGGAAGGATTAGATTTTTATTAGTAAATGTTAGCAAACATTGATGTCACTGCATATACACACACAAATAAATGAAAAAAATATTTCATTGATAATCAAAAATTACCAGATAAAGAAAGAAAAATGCTGCTTGAGAATGTATTAGGGTTTGATTTAAGGATGTTTACTTTGTATATTTTGTTATGTGATGTTGACAATTTGTCTTTTAACAGTTACAAATATTTGACTCTCAGTGTCTACTGTCATTAAATAATTCTCTGATCCCCCTCATAACAATGAAAATTTAAAATGATAAAATAGAAAAAGAAATACTTAAAACCCATAACTGTTAAAATTTAAATTGATAAAAAGAAAAATATATGCTTAAAATAAGCATTGATACTATCTGTCAATTTTTAAAAAAACAATATAATTCTGCCAAGCCTAACTCTGAAGGACCCTTTACATTTCAAAATATTAATTTGTGACACACACACCCCTATGCCAACATGGGAAACAACTGACCTCCTCTCTGTTAGCATATCTAAGAGAGTTTCCTATTTTTTCTTTAACACTTTCTTCTCTTGTGATTTTTGCCCAGACAAAACCAGCAATTCCAACAGCCGTGATGCAGAGACAACCTCTCCCCATGGTAAATCACCTCATTCACTCATAAATTTGGAGATTTCTTTGGTGGTCTAGGATGTGAATTACAGAAAAGCAGAGCTCCTTCCTGTGGGAGCTGCCAGCTTTTCCTCTCACTCACCTCCCTGCTTCTTGAAAGCGTAGATAAAGGAGGTCTTCACCCTGCATTCCATTTCATGGGCTGCATCCAGTTAGCCTGGTGCAATGGGGTATAAATCACTATCACCACCATTCCTAGTGAGGCTGTTTGTCCTCCAGCAGGATTCACCTCAACCCCCAGCTTCCTTCAGGGAAGCTCTGAGGGCAGGTCTGAGTCAGAGCCTTCCTGGGTCACTCTGAACCAGAATAAAGGACCTTGCAGCCAATTTGTGATGCCACAGCCTGTGTCCCAAGCAGAATTTCCAATGCTAGGACCTCCAGCTGGGTCTGGGCTGATCTGAACTGGGCCCAGAATAAGCACAGGTAATCTTCCAGCTAAGAGACACCCGGATGACACTGCTACAGTTATGTCTACTCAGTGGGGCAGACAAGGTGCTCACACTGCAGTCTCTTTTGAACTCTCCTTAGACCTTCCTCCTGACTTTGCCAGGTTACAGTGTAAACATCCACCTATACTAAGTGCCTGTCAGAACCAGGGTCAGATGTAGTAGCAGTTGTAGCTAAGGTTATCTCCTTTTAGCTGGACATTGCAGTTTGTAGGCTGGATGGAAACCAATGATAAATCACTGGCCTTCTGGTGACTACTGATGGCAAAGTTAAACTTTAACTGGCAGATTTGCTTTTTGTTTTTGTTTTTTTCTGTACTCAATAGCACATAGCGAGGGTCGCATATTTCAAGATATTAGCAAATGGGAACAGGAAAATAAATAGAGCTGGTTGAAAAAAAATATGGAACAGTTCTGCCAAAATCAGAACATTTCATGGAAATGTGTCGATTTTGATGAATTTTTTCAAGGGAAGAAGTCCAAATGATTCATTTTGACTTTCAAATTATATTTTTAAACATATTAAAATATGGTATAATTATGAATAAATATTAATATTAACAATATATTTTATTTATGTTACTTATATTTAATAGTATGTTTGATAGTGAATATATTATAATGTTTCAACATCACCCAAATGAAACATTTTACCTTATTGAAACAAAATGATTTGACATTATCAAAAGAAAATATTTCAATATTTCAGAATCAATGTTTTAATAATTTTCATTTTTCAGGAATTTTTAAAATGGGGTTTGTTTCAATTTGGAATGAAAACAAATGTTGAAATATTGAAAGTTCCCATGGAACCAACCCTAAAAATTCATTGTGTCATTCAGTGAGTGGCCTGTGACAGACGTCTCTGTTATATTAGCTACTTATTTTCAGTCTGGCTGTTGAAGGACCAGCCATCTTCAAAGTATTCTAGCTTCCCTTTCCCTTTATTTCTTATCTAATGTTATTGTATTCTGTAAATATTCATGTTGCTTTGGTTTTCTAGAACTGCAAATAATACTTGGAATTTCAATTCCTACCACCCTGGGTCTGTGCTTCGTTCTGTTTCTACTAACAAGCAAAGGTATGTAAGCACCTATACTCCAGAAGAAATTCCCAGTTTCCATAATTTTCTCAGACAGGAGCAGGGAGCCCAAATAAAATCACTATTAGATGTTTGCAGCATGTGTTTCTTTTAGAGAAAGGCCAGAGTCAGAACCTCAAATGTGAATCCATCCCCAATTCAGCGTTTGCCTGAAAATTCCACCGGTTAGCAGGTGAAGAGTCTGCTCGAAAATATTAATGCATCTCTCTGACGCATTGTTGCAGGGGACTTATTATCCAACTGGAGAGAAGGGAATTGTGAATGGCTTTAGAAAGAGAAGACCTAGGGTATGAGTTGAGTGGCCCTTGAAGAGGAACCCTGGGAGCAAATGTGATCAGGGAGGGGACTTGGGCTGGATTTTATCACTTTGTGAATAAAGCTAAATGCCAGGGAGGGGTTACATACTGACTGGCTACAATCTGCATGGACTGAAACAATGCAGTGAAGGAAATTTCTTGCAAATTAGCAGCCTGGATCTTGTCCCTACAGCTTCAATTTGGGGAAAGGGGGATCTGCCTTGGATGTGGCCCAAGAGATCAGAAATTTCACAAGCCTAATTGCTCTTGTGAAATTTGTGACATTTTGAACTAAATTCTTGTGAGAACAGCTGATGAAATTTGGCACTGCAAACTCACAACATTGATGTCTGGAGCGATCTGAAACTTGCACCCTCAGTTCTAGCCTAAACCTAATACACATCCCAACACCAGACCCTGCCTCCTTACCCCATACCTAGTTTGCTTTATGCTCCCTTTTTTTCTTTACTAATGTTGTGGTGAGTCATTTAGGATGTTTCACTAACAGTTTCTCTGTCTTTTCAGCTGCACATCAGTGTAAAAACCAAAGGTAAGAGGGGATCTCTTAGTAGTGACAGGAATATAGTATTTGATTTAGAATTATCCTGCCTAAAGATAAATGTGCTGTGGGATGCAGATGCTGATTATGACTGAAAAGCAAAGATGAGACGTTATAAATCATAGAATCATAGAACTGGAAGGGACCTCGAGAGGTCATCAAGTCCAGTCCCCTGCACTCATGGCAGGACCAGCAACATTTAGACCATCTTTGACAGGTGTTTGTCTAACCCGCTTTTAAAAAGCTCCAGTGATGGAGATTCCACAACCTCCCTAGGCAATTTATTCCAGTGCCTAACCACCCTGACAGTCAGGTATCAACCCCGCTGGCATCTGACAGTAGAAACATGTGAATCCCTCTGTGAATGTCCCTACCCAGCTAGAGCGCCCTCAGAAATAGTGGCCTTTGCTCATGTAGCATGTAGCTCTGTGCTAGCAAGAGGCAGTATGGCCTAGTAGATAGCATGCCGGTTTGGGACTTAGACCCTATGGGAGTCTGTTCCTGGTCCTGCTGCTGGGTTAGTCATTTCCCTGCTCTGTGCCTCAGTTTCCACATCTATACAATGGGGCTAATGGTGCTGACATCCTTTGTAAGTCACTTTGAGATCTGCTGAAGAAAAGCACTTTATCAGCAGTTGGGAAACTTGCTTTAAAGTGTCCAGCAGGTACATGAGCCCAAAAATCACCTGTGCAAGGCAGCTCCTTTTCAGTCCCATCGCTAACTGCGGGAAAATAAGGCCTTGCAACTTGTGTCGTGGTCCAATTGCTAAGAGGGCTGACTGGGTTTGAATTGCTCTATGTGGCCACAAACTAGGCCCAGTCAATTCCTTTTTTTCGCATATTCTTAAATTCAGCTCTGAAGATTTTAAAGATTAACAGGCCTGGGACTCAAAATTCAGGTATGGATCACCCAAAATTCTGGATGTATTTGGATACACGGCCTTGCTTTGATTTATTAAATAGATATGAGCCATTTGTGAAATGGAGGTCCAGCCTTGGGTTTGGATTCCAGGTCCATCCTCCATGTAGCATGCGGGACTCACCGCTGTGGCGCCTCCTTCTGGCGGCATGGGAATTAGCTCTTCTTCCAGCCTGGAACGCCCTCTGCAGGCCAGTGTCCTGCTGCCACTTGGCCCCCATGTCCCTCCCTGGACTCTGGTGCCCCATTATCTGGGGTGCTGCCCCCTGGCAGTACACCCCTCAGTCTCGGGGTCTCCCCTCCCCAGGGAACCTCGCCTCAGTTGTAAGCTTCTGCCAGTCTCCAACTAGCCCCCGCTCACTGGGGCAGACTGCAGTGTAAAAACCACTCGTCATAGACAAGGGGGGTTGGACCTGCTGCCTTCTTCTGCCAGCCAGTACCTCTATGGGCTTTGAACCTGGCCCTGCAGCCTGGGGAGTTGCCAGCCTAGAGCTCCCCTGCTCCTCTGGCTTTCCCCAGCCCTGCTTCACTCCCAGTACCCTTTCTGCAGGCAACCAGGCACTGCTCTCTCACAGCCTGGAGAGAAACTTTTGGGGCCTCTGGCTCTCAGCCTTTTTATACAGGCCAGCTGGGGCCTGATTGGGGCATGGCCCAGCTACAGCCATTTCCCCAATCAGCCCAGTTTAGCAGCTCTCAGCTGCAGCCTTCTCCCAGGGCTGACTTTAACCCTTTTTCCGCTGGAGTGGGGGAGCCCCCCCACTACATCCACTACAGATCAGAGGCATTTGGATTTACCATGCTCACCAGTGGGGTTTGCGTCCTGCAGTGCGAGTGGAATAATCCTGTCCATTTGAACTATAGGAAAATCCATTATCTTAAATCAGTAGCAAGCTGTTGTAATTGCTGGGAGTGGCCATTAGAGGGAGACATAATCACATTCACTAAGACAGAGTACCACATTGGTGGTTGGGATGTTAGCCCAGGCAGCTCTTGTTTGAACACAGTAAATACAGGTGACTTTCCACATTCACTCATGTAGCTTTTCTCTCATTTTCTATAGGGAGCAATATGCAAATGAGAGCACCAACAATACTGCAGCAGGGAAGCTTATTGGTATGAAGTTCAAACTCCTTTGATCTATTGATTAATCTATTATACTTGAATTTTCAAGGCAAAACATGGGGGAAATGAGTGCAATTTGTTAATTAATTCACAGACCCAGGACCCTGTAATATCAGCCGGCAGTGTAAACTGTTTTTCTCATCATCAACAAATTTCTAACCATAGATCGGAGGATCAATATATCTGGGAGTCACAGTATGTTGCAAGTGTAGGAGCAGTGTCTGAAACCTGGGATTTCTGCTGAAAAGCAGATGGTACAGTAGCTCATTACCTAGCCCTATTCCCTCTGTTACAATGAGTCAGAGATTCATAGATTCCGAGGCTAGAAGGGACCATCATCCAGTCTGGTCTCCTGCATAGCAAAGGTTCCTAGAGCAGTTCTTTTAGAAAAACATGCAATCTTGATTTTAAAATTGCCAGTGATGGAGAATCCACCATGAAACAAACATTGTGAAGGCCAAGACTATAAGAGGGTTCAAAAAAGACCTAGATAAATTCATGGAGGATTGGTCCATCAATGGCTGTTAGCCAGGATGGGCAGGGATGGTGTCCCTAGCCCAGGGCCGGTGCAAGGAAGTTTCGCGCCCTAGGCGAAACTTCCACCTTGCGCCCCCGCCCAGCGCTGCGGCAGCTCCCCGCCCCCCTTCCACCCTGAGGCGCCCCCCCACGGCAGCTCCCCCCCCCCCGCCCAGGGAGCCGTGCGGCAGCTCTCCACCCCAGCTCACCTCTGCTCCGCCTCCTCCCCAAGCACGCCGTCGCCGCTCTAATTCTCCTCCCCTCCCAGGCTTGTGGCGCCCGGGGAGCCTGCGGCAGCTCCCCCCCGAGACACACCCCCCCCGCGGCAGCTCACCATCCCCCGGCCCGGGAAGCCCTGCGGCAGCTCTGACCCAGGGGAACCCCTGGGCTGCTGACGGCGCGCTGACCCAGGGGTTCCCCTCGGCTGCCGGCGGCACGCTGACCCAGGGGTTCCTATGAGCTGCCAGCAGCGCGCTGACCCAGGGGACCCCCTGGGCTGCCGGCGGTGCGCTGACCCAGGGGTTCCCCTCGGCTGCTCTCCTAATAAAAATCTCAAAGTGACCCCAAATCACCTCTCCCATATGTACACTTCAAATGCTAGTTTTATTGTTTATATGGCTATTTATTCAGCTCAGAGTTTAAGTACTGAAAAGGATTTTTAGCAGTATGTCTATGATGCCTGAGTCTTTCAGCACTGCTCACACATACTTCAGGGACTGAAGAGATGTTTAAAGCTCAGATGCTATTTGACCTGAAAATAAAAATGGCTATAAATGCAGTATTTATTTTTCAGATGCCTCCTCTGCTGGATGTTCCCATTACACAGTAAGTGAAAAGAGACAACTGACAGGGGATAGGATAGAGGTCTACAAAATCATGAATGGTGTGGAAAAGTGAAAAGAGAAGTGTTATTTACTCTTTCCCACATTATAGAAAACAATGGTCACCAATTAATAGACAGCGGGTTTAATACAAAGAGGAAACAGTTTTTCACACAATACACAACTAACTTGTTGAACCCGGGATGTTGTGATGGCCAAATGAATAACTGGGTTAAAAAAAGAACCAGATAAGACCATGAAGGAAAGGTCCATCAGTGGCTATTGGCCAAGATCATAGAATCATAGAAGATTAGGGATGGAAGAGACCTCAGGAGGTCATCTAGTCCAGGGGTTGCCAAACTTGGTTCACAGCTCGTTCAGGGTAAGCCCCTGGTGGGCCGCGAAACACTTTCTTTACCTGAGTGTGAGCAGGTACGGCCGCTCGCAGCTCCCAGTGGCCACGGTTCACCGTTCTCAGCCAATGAGAGCTGCAGGAAGCGGCATGGGCTGGGCCACCGCTTCCCGCAGCTCCCATTGGGCAGGGGGTCACTTGCAGGTTTAAACTAGTGTAGATGGGGGATTCTCTGTAACCTGAAGTCTTTAAATCATAACTTGAGGACTTCAGTAACTCAGCCAGAGGTTAGGGGTCTGGTACAGGAGTGGGTGGGTGAGGTTCTGTGGCCTGCGATGTGCAGGAGGTCAGAGGGGATGATCATGATGGTCCTTTCTTAAAGCAGGGGTGGGGAACCTATGGCCCCCGGGTCGTATCCCAGCCATTGCTAAATTTCATCCAGCCCATAGTCTATTCCGCCTCCCCCCGTCCCCCGGTGGAGCTGGAGCCGCAAGGGGGTAAGCCCTGAGCCTCTGCGCAGAGGGATGGTAATTAGCAGTGTGGGGGGCAAGAGGGCTGCATCA
Organism: Terrapene triunguis; assembly: GCF_002925995.2. Lineage (NCBI taxonomy): Eukaryota > Metazoa > Chordata > Testudines > Emydidae > Terrapene > Terrapene triunguis. The sequence goes on from NW_020694869.1 coordinate 370,488, forward strand.
TGCAGGGTCCCAGATGCTGGCCCCACACCCAGGGCTCTGCTCCCGCTCCCAGCTGTGATCCCAGCCTCAGCCCCCTTCCCCTGTCTGTGTCCCGCCTCCCCGCTCCCAGAGCCACAGCCCAGTTTTGGCCCCAGCTTTGGGGAGACGGGCCATGGATATGGGGGTGGTGCCAGGTAAAAAGTTTGGGGACTACTGGCTTTCAGCACCCCAACTGTAAAAATTGTTCCAGTGCCACTGCCTCCATGCCCCCCCTCCACGGGGCTGGAGCCCCAGTGCTCGCCCCATGTGGGGGGAAGCCCCGAGCCTCTGTGCCCAACTGGCAGGTGAGTGGCCCGCGATTGACTTTTTTTTTGTGGGTCAATGGCCCATGAGAGAAAAACGTTCCCCACCCCTGCCTTAAAGTCTATGAATCCTCTCCCAATATCTATTCCCACGTGTTAGAGACTCAAGAAGACCTAGCAAATGGCCAATACCTGACCCCATCCCTGGCACACAATATCTTAGTACTAGTAGGAGAAAACACTTTAAATTAGCTCCTTATTTTAACTTTTGTGACTTAGGGTCTGATTCAAAGTCCACTGAGGTCAGTGGAAAGACCAGAGGTCCCCAAACTGTGCAGTGTGCCCCCCTATGGGGGTGCAGAGGAAAGTTCGGGCAGGTGCAGCAGGGTCCAGGCCAGCTCCCACAGGAACTGGGGAAGGAGTGCCACCCTGCCCTGCTTTGCTCCCAGCTCTGCCCCAGTCCAGCTCCCGGCCCCTTGCCTGGTCCCTCCCCCAGCCTCAGCCCCTGGCCATGGCTCTTGCATACCCCTGGCCACATTCCCCCACACTCTGGGAGCCCTGCTTCTGGCCCCAGCTCCAAGAGGGCATGGGCAGGGGTAAGTGTAGGGTGACCAGATGTCCTGATTTTATAGGGACAGTCCTATTCAGGACTTTTTTTTCTATAGATGCATATTGCCCCCACCTCCATCCCTATTTTTCACATTTGCTATCTGGTCACCCTAAGTAAAGGGGGGCATGACCCTGAAAAGTTTGGGGACCACTGCTTTAAACAGTGAGCTCAAGAAGTTCATGCCCCATATATTCACTGTAAGAGGGTCTAGTGCAGGGGTGGCCAACCTGCGGCTCCGGAGCCGCACGCGGCTCTTCACTGGTTAATATGCAGCTACTTGCTCTGGCGCTGGAGCTACAGACACTAACTTTCCAATGTGCTGTGGGGTGCTCACTCCTCAACCCCATGCTCTGCCCTAGGCCCTGCCCCCACTCCACCTCTTCCCCCAAGGCCTCTGCCCCTTCTTCCAATCCTTCCATTCCCTCGCTTCTCCCCCTCTCCCCCAGAACCTCCTGCACACGCAGAACAGCTGATTGCAGTGGACAGGAGGATTGGGAAGGCGCTGATTGGTGGGACTGCCAGTGGGCAGGAGATGCTGGGGGCTGGAGAGGGGGAGCTGATGGGGGCTGATGATGTATTACTGGGGCTCTTTGGCAATGTACATTGGTAAATTGTGGCTCCTTCTCAGGCTCAGGTTGGCCACCCTGGTCTAGCGGCTACAGCAGAGGTGGGAACAGAGACAGAACTCCTGGGCTCTATCCCCTGCTTTGAGAAGGGAGGGGTCTCTAGAAGTCAGAGTAGGGTGGACATGACCAAAATGCTTTGATTAGAAATTGTTTTCAAATGTTTTGATTAATCAACCCCCCCCCCGAAAAAATGGTGGGTTTGGTTCAATCCAAAATTAAATTATGTTTTGATACTTTGGAACTACCTATGAATTAGAAGAATCCCTTATTCACCCAGCTCTGCTCCTGGGTTCTGGTCCCAGTTATGGGAGGGGAGAGACATCTAGAGTTCAGAGGAGGAGGGTTGGAAATCATGACCGCCTGGGTTGTGTTCCCAGCTCTAGGCAGGGAGTGGGATCTAGTGGGTTAGAGCAGAGGGAAAGGAGCTAGAAGTCAGAGCTCATGGCTGCTATCCCCAGCTCTACAAGGGGAATGGGGTCTAATGATTAAAGAGAGGAGTCAGGACTCTGGGTGGAAATTTGGTCTAACAGCTAGTATGGAGACTAGAAATCAGGACTCCTGTGTTCTATTTATGGCTCTGCTATTAACTTGCTACTTGCTATGGAATATGTCACCTTTCTGTATCTCAATCCATGTCTTTTTATAGTGTATATATTAATATACTGTAACATATGATAATAACTCCAGGGATATTCAGACTTAATTAATTCTGCTTTGGATAGAGCTGTGAGATCCTCAGACAGAAATTGCAATACACAGTAGAGCTCGTCAAATACTGAAAAATAAATAGACGAAAATGTCAGGCTTTCAGTTCATTTTCACTATGTTCATGTCATTTTGTATCCCTGCATTCCGACAGCTCTGACACTGGCCAGTGTGAGTCACTCAGACTGTGGATAGAGTCCTAAATACACAGGTTCAGTGTCAAATACTCATGCTGGATGTTGAAAGTGGATAAAAATAATAATAATAATTCTTAGCTTTTATATAGTGCTTTTCATCAGTAGGTCCCAAAGCACTGCACAGTCACCAATGTTTTTATCGTCATAACCCACCTGTGAGATAGGGCAATGCTGTTACCTCCATTATACAGATGGGCACCCACTTGAGTCATGGAGACGCTAAGCAACTTGACCAAGGGCACACAGGAAATCTGTGGATTCAGCTTCGCAGTGACGTGGGTGACCAGCTGGGAAACTTGAAGCTCAAACCCCAACTCTGGACAGCTCCTGCCAGCACTCCAAAGACTGCCCTTGGCTCACTTGCGAAATGTACTGAATGTTTCTGAGTATTGAGTCAATTTGTAAATGACAGGAGTAGTTTGTGAGCACTCTGCAAAGTGAAGAAAGAAAAGCCAAAAAGCACTAGGCAGATACAATTTGCTCAGCTTCCCTATATAATTAGTGTGTCAGTTATTAGTCCAGTTTGGAAAGTCCCCTGTTGTGTTTATTAACAATGAACTATTGCTCCCTCTGCAGAACAGCTGGGCTCTGCCATTAAATCTCAGCTGTCTCAGAAAGATGTCAGCCCCTTTTGCTTTGTGTTAATATGCACATGTTTTATTTCCAGGGACCCCAGGGTAAAGACAAGGATACAGAGAACTATGAATCTCTGAACACCAGAGTCCTGGAGATCACTCCTTATTCTACACTTCAACTGCAACAGAAGCGTGAACCTACCGTCTCTGCACCTCAGCTCGGTAAGTGACCCACTGACCTCTGCACTGTCATCTTGGGCCGGGATTACCAAAGGAGCATAAGGGACAGAGGCTCAGGAGTTTAAAGCTATTTAGGCGTTGCTGTGCTCAGTGTTACAGCACCCAGCTGATTTCAGAGCCTACGTCTCATCTTCACAAGGGAGTTAGGCCCTGAAGAGTCTAAGGGCTTGTCTACACTACCGCGGTAGTTCGACGGCTGGCAATCGAACTTCCGGGTTCGATTTATCGCGTCTGGTCTGGACGCGATAATTCGAACCAGGAAGTGCTCGCCGTCGACTGCGGTACTCCACCTCAGCGAGAGGAGTACCGCGGAGTCGACGGGGGAGCCTGCCTGCCGCGTGTGGACCGCGTCTGAACCGCGGTAAATTCGAACTAAGGTATGTCGACTTCAGCTACGTTATTCACGTAGCTGAAGTTGCGTACCTTAGATCGAATTGGGGTGTTAGTGTAGACCAGGCCTAAGTTCCATTGACAGTGAATCTAACTCCCGAAGGTTCTTCACAAATTCCAGCCAGGTCATTTACACTCAGGACAGTCTCGTCTCCCAGCCCGACTAAGCTTGTCCAGTCACTGGTGACACTGGACCATGTCTATTTATTCCTGTCACATGGACACTGCGGTACAGATTGTCAGAGGGTGTGAATCAGCAAAGCGCAATCGATGGGCCAGATCCCCAGCTGGTGTAAATCAGCAATCAGAGGGGAGCGGGGCTGATTTACACCAGCTGGGGATCTGGCCCATCAATTGCAATGGAGTGACACCGATTTACACCAGCTGGGGATCTGGCCCATCGATTGCAATGGAGTGACACCAATTTATACCAGCCGGGGATCTGGCCTTATAACTTTACTTTGCATTATCTGTAGTCTCTGAAATCCCATGTGGCAGAGACTTGTTCCCCTCCTCCTGACCTGTTTCCCTGGACCACAATCCAATACATCTCTGCCAGCTTCAGTTGTTACTTTCCCTTGTTTGATGCTGGAATGATCAGGGTTGTTCTGTGACAGCACAGCTCTGGTGGCTCAGTGACACACCCACGCAAGGAAGCGACAGAATCTAAAGCATGCTTGACTCCATGGTGTGTTCTACTACCATCCCCGGGAGAGAGCAGCCACTGCTTACCCTCCTGTGTATGGGTGTGTCCAGGAAGTGGGCAGGGCATAGTCCAGAAGTGAGTGAAGCCGTGGCCCCTCGACCAGCACAGCTGAGCCAGTACACATGGGGAAGTACCCTGCCCCAGCAACCACAGATTACTTCCCCATCCTGGAACAGGGGGAACCCACAAAGCAAAATGGGCACCATGCTAAGGGTTTGTGGCAATGCCACAACAGAGCCATCTTTTATTTTTATATCTGTCTCTTATTGCTCTTGTTCTCCTCCTGACAGTGGCTCTGGCCTGTTCTGAAATTACGCTTCTGCACGGAAAAGCGACTCTGCCTAGGGAATCCTTGGTGTGGCGCCTGCATCCAGATCCTGCCTGCTTTGCTCTGCTGAGGCAGTACAAAGGGGTCAGAACAGGGGCAGAGAATCATAGAATATCAGGGTTGGAAGGGACCTCAGTGTTGTAGAAGCAGCAATGATCTGTATGCTATGTATAACCTGGTATGCTCAAAGTTACACTCCCCCCCCCCCCCGTCTCCTCTCCCTCTTTGAATACCTGTGAAGTGGCTTTCCCCCACCTGGAATGCTTGTGGGATGAATGGGCTGCTTAAACAGCTGGAAGATCAGAAGAGCTCCCAGATAAACAAGGTGTCTGGGACTCTAATTAGGCAGCACTCACACACCCAATGCATGGACACTGGCTGAGGTGGAATGTGACCAACCAAACGCAGCCAATTCATCTCTAGTTGCAGGCCATGACACTGTGATTAGGCAGCACTCACACACCCAATGCATGGACAATGTCTGAGGTGGAGTGTGACCAACCAGATGTGGCCAAGTCATCTCTAGTTGCAGGCCATGAGGAGCAGGTCCTTAAAAGGGGAAGGGGCCATGTGCTCAGGAGTGCACTCACAAGCTTGTACCTCCCGTGAAGGCCCTTCGCCCGGACCGCCTGGCCAGTGGTTTGCTGCGTTGCATTCCATCATGCCTCGGGAAGACTTACCTTCATCACACCATCCATCGCTGTGCTGTGGGACACTTACCTTAAAGGATCCTGACATCTCCAGTGCTGTGCCTATCCTGGGAGCGTGACTATGTGAGTGTGAATGTGACCCCCCCCCCTTCTTTTGAGCTTAGCTATCAATATAATAAACGTGCTGCTTTCTGCCAAACTCTGGTGGGTCATTAGTCCTCCCTAAGCTTACTAGCTGACCCTATTTCGGGTAATACTCAGGAGGTCATCTAGTCCAACCCCCTCCTCAAAGCAGAACCAATTCCCAACTAAATCATCAGAGCCAGGGCTTTGTCAAGCCTGACCTTAAAAACCTCTAAGGAAGGAGATTCCACCACCTCCCTAGGTAACCCATTCCAGTGCTTCACCACCCTCCTAGTGAAAAAGTTTTTCCCAATATCCAACCTAAACCTCCCCCACTGCAACTTGAGACCATTACTCCTTGTTCTGTCATCTGCCACCACTGAGTACAGTCTAGATCCATCCTCTTTGGAACCCCCTTTCAGGTAGTTGAAGGCTGCTATCAAATCCCCCCTCATTCTTCTCTTCTGCAGACTAAACAATCCCAGTTCCCTCAGCCTCTCCGCGTAAGTCATGTGCTCCAGACCCCTAATCATTTTTGTTGCCCTCCGCTGGACTCTTTACAAATTTTCCACATCCTTCTTGTAGTGTGGGGCCCAAAACTGGACACAGTACTCCAGATGAGGCCTCACCAATGTCGAATAGAGGGGAATGATCACGTCCCTTGATCTGCTGGCAATGCCCCTACTTATACAGCCCAAAATGCCATTAGCCTTGGCAACAAGGGCACGCTGTTGACGCATATCCAGCTTCTCATCCACTATAACCCCTAGGTCCTTTTCTGCAGAACTGCTGCCTAGCCATTCGGTTCGTAGCTTGTAGCAGTGCATGGGATTCTTCCATCCCAAGTGCAGGACTCTGCACTTGTCCTTGTTGAACTTCATCAGGTTTCTTTTGGCCCAATCCTCTAATTTGTCTAGGTCCCTCTGTATCCTATCCCTACCCTCCAGCGTATCTACCACTCCTCCCAGTTTAGTGTCATCTACAAACTTGCTGAGAGTGCAGTCCATGCCATCCTCCAGATCATTAATGATCCATGTCACTCAGTTTCTGGGATGTAGCAGAGGCCGGGCTCGCCTCACTTAGCCACCTTAAAATAAAGACATTGCCAGGCACAGGGAGTTTTAGATGGAGTTGTGTTGAGAGCTTGTCAGCAAATCTGAGTCTCCTTTCATCTACCCTGGTGTAACCCAGAGTAGCGTTATTGAAATCAGTGTTTACCCCAGAGTAACGGAGAGGGGAAGCAGGTCCACTGCCTGGCACTTAAATACAAAGTTTCAAAATGGATGGTCAAGGCATGCAAACAACCTTCACTCACCAGCCTCCAGCCTGCCTGTGTTTGTTCCTTTCACATGCACTTGGTAAGTTGTTTTGGTTTTGGATCAAGGCCTTTTCCCAAGGGCTTTACAAAGACCATAGCCTATGAGATCACAACTGATTTCAGAATCAGATAAGGGGTCAATTTTTTTTTTTCAAAGAACACCTATGTGATTTAAGAGGCTAATTCCCACTGAGAGTGGATGGGACTTAGGCTCCTAAGTGACTTGGACACCTTTGAAAATTTGAGCCTTAATGATTTTGAATTTAGCAAAAATCAGGCTTGATGTACGAACCAATTCCAAGCAGCCCTGTTTGTATTTGCAGCATAGAGGAGGTGTGTGTCTGAACTTGCATTTAGTCAACTTTCCATTTAAACACTGAAAAAAAAGTTTAGAAATATTTCATACCTTTTGTGTCTGCTGAAAATCTTGGCCTCACTTGCATACGTTAGAAGGGACTAAATAGATTTGTTAAGCTGTGATAATGTTTAATTTACAGGTGCCATAGCTAATAACAGTGTTTACAAATACAGTATTCTTTTTCCAGATGCTTCATCTATTGGATGTTTCCATGAGATGGTAAGTACATAAGAACAGCAGTACTGGATCAGACCAATGGTCCATCTAGCCCTGAATCGTGTCTTCCAATAGTGGCTTGTGCCAGATGCTTCAGAGGGAATGAACAGAACAGGGCAATTTATCGAGTGATCCATCCCCTGTTGTCCAGTCTCAGCATCTAACAGTTGGAGGTTTAGAGACACTCAGAGCATGGGGTTGCATCCCTGACCATCTTGGCTAATAGTCATTGATGGACCTATCCTCCATCAACTTCTCTATTTTTTTAACCTGGTTATACTTTTGGCCTTCACAACATCCCCTGACAATGAATTCCACAGGTTGACTGTGTGTTGTGTGAAGAAATACTTTCTTTTGTTTGTTTTAAACCTGCTGCCTATTAATTTCTTCTGGAGACCCCTTGTTCTGAGCAGTACTGTGATCCACAAATAGCCCCTTGATTTCAAACAGCTGATTCCCAGAGTAAGGTACTACTCAGCGTGGGTGAGGGTATCAGAGAATCTGACCCTTAATTACTACAAAAGAAGGCTGTGCTTCTACACACCCAGCCATGCCCTTGGCTGTATGAATTAGACACACTGGTCCCTTTGGGAGTCAATTTCAAGGGGAGTGGAGTGGCTAAGGCCCTTATCCTAATCCTCAAAGATATTTAAGATCCTAATTTCCACTCAGATCAGTGGGAATAACTGCTCTGGGAATTAGAGTGGGGCAGATCTCTGGCCTGTGCTACACAGGAGGCCAGACTGAGCACAATGGTATTGGGCCTTGGAATCCATGAATCTTTGACAAGACTTTTGATGGTCTGGGCCTGACCCCCTTCAGTGCCTGTGAAAGTCCCTCCCTCCATGTGTTGTCTGTCTCATCTCTAGTTTACAACATTTCTAATATTGGGAGGGGCAGAGATACTGAGGATATTTGAGTTTATGTAAAAACTAAAATACAGTTTATTTAAAGTCCATGCCCAATAGCTCTTTCCATATTGTAGAGCTTTGAGGAGTTTCAAACCTACTGTAGATCCAGCACCCACTTCACCCCTATTTCTATTAGCTTAGTGATAGTGAAAAACATTATTTAAAATAATAGCTCCTGATTTGTATTTCACTTGGAAGGTCTTGGGTCAGAGAGTGTCTTTTTTGGTCTGTTTGTACAGTGCCTAGCACTACACAGCACAACATTTGACTTTGTACTATGAGCTCTTTGGGATAGGCACTTTGCAACCTGTACTACCTAGAGTCGGGGGGACTGGGAGTCAGGAGTCCTGGGTTCTGTTCCTGGCTCAGGGAGTGGAGACCATTCCAGGGGTTGGAACAAGGTTGCCTAGGTATCAGGACTCCTGGGTTCTGTCTCTTGCTCTGATTGGTGACTGTGATCTTGGGGTTAGCACAAGGTGGATGGGGCATCAGGACTCCTGGTACTAGGCTCAGCTCTGGAAGGAAACGTGGTTAGAGCAGGAGTAAAGATTTTGGGGATTAACTTGCTGCAGAGCCTGGGACATACCACTGGTGTTAAAGTGTCTCTGCTAATGTGAGGTGCTTTGGGATCCTCAGCTATACATAGGCAGCAAGTGTTATTCCAATGTATGGCATTCACCTATGGCTCGTATTACTTATTATCAGTTTCCAAAGGGCTGCTTGGCTCTGTCTCTAACCGTCAGCTTTCAAATAGGTACTCAGAAGGAGAGCAGTCCTGGTGGTTTTCTGTTTACACGTACATGTTCTATTTAAAGGAACCAGCAGACAAAGAAGTGGCAGGTGAGGGGTATGAAATGTTAAACTCCAGTTCAGTGCAGAATGTGCTTTATTCTACACTTCATTGCAAGCAATGAGATGCCACTATCTTATCCCCTTCTGAGCTTGGTAAGTGAGACACGTCCCTCTGGAATGAAACTTTCCCTATCAAATCCTATTGACACTAGAAGTTTCTTTAGGCTGAAACTCCCCCTGCTGGCCAAAGCCTGAGTAATTGAGTTTTGCATGAATCAGGGCAGGGATGGGGAGTAGGAGCAAGGTGGGCATTTGAGGAATGAGGATTATTTCAGTTTTATTCAACTCTATCACACTCTCTGACCAACTCTGCTATGCTCTAGAGTCTGCTTCCAGGGAGCAGCTACACATTCGAGTTACAGTCTAACACTCCAAAGTGTACATGGTTGCCCTGGCCTGGCACCTTCCTAATCACTTACGGTTGGAGCTAAATGGGCATAAGATGTATAGAAGAATTCTCAGTGAAAAGGGAATATAGGCCCAGGCATCTCCTGGGGGCAGGACAGTACAGCCAGTCAACATTTTTTGATACAAAATGTATCAAAAAATGGAGGGGGAAAATCATGAAAAATTTCATTCTTGATTTAAAATTTGGGGGGTGTTTAAAACTCAATCTTTTTTTCAGTTCTCTGGTTATGAGTTTGTAATAAAAATGAATATTTTTGCAGAAAAAATATATTTCTCAACCAGCACTATGAGACATCCAAATGTAAGTTACAGCAGTAACAAACTGACTGAGATATCTGTCCAGGCATCTCTATGAAATGCTAAATGCAGCTGGTGTTGTATTGGCTGATTGCCTCTCATTTTCCCACAGATCAATGTACCCTAAAATGAAGTGTTTGGAAGAAAAGGTTTTGAGAGATTGATTCAGTGTGTGGTCCCCTGCATAACAGGAAAGAAGAGGACACAGGGATGATGGAGAAATGTCTAATAAACAGAACAACAGAATTTGTCAATTTGTTGATTGAAGGAAGAAAGAAAGAGTGACACAGATTTAACCTGTCTGATTTCTTAAATGGCAGTGAGGTTCCATGCCTATGTGGAAAGAGCACGTGTGTTTCATATGTGTCAGCAAGGGAATGGTCCTGCTATTGTGGGGAACTTTCTTGGCTTCTGCACTACCCTAGTGGAATCGGATTGTGAAAAGATCTGAGTCCTCGCTCCCACTTTCTTCACCCAGAGCCTGCCTGACGTCAAGGACTCCCCCGCCACTCTCCCATGCAGCGGAGTCCTCGTAACCCTGACAAGTCTGGTGCCAGGATTCCTGGGAGACTCAACCCTCCAGTCTTGTCTTGGATACTTAGGGCAGGGGCGAGGGTGTCCCCACTCTGGGGTACTTTCTCTTCACTTCCCTGACCCATTGATCACTAGATTAAGTTCAAACCAAATACAATTTATGAAATGGCAACTGTAAGAAAAATAAGGGAAAATGGAAGAGGTTAAAGGAACCAGGGACCCCACCCTGGGGGTGCAGCGAACACCACAAACAGCCGTCTCCGGGGCATGAGACAAGTTCACAGTCTGTTTCTCACACACCCCAGGCCTCCCTCCCAGGCCCTGGCAGCGCTGCAGGGATACCACAGGTCAGACACCTGCTCTGATGGTGTCCACACATGCTCAGGCTCTAGGTAGCAGGACACTTCTCCTCACTATCGGCCCTTTCCCCAGTTAACACCCCACTCTGGGTCTGGCCTGCAAGGCCCTTGTGTCTGGGCCCAGTCTGCTCAGGGTCCA
>NW_020694870.1:0-2211 GCF_002925995.2 Terrapene triunguis
CAAAGGGGAGGAATAAATGGTCAGTTTTCAGAATGGAGAGAGGTAAAAAGTGGTGTCCCCCGGGGGTCTGTACTGGGACCAGTGCTGTTCAACATATTCATAAATGATCTGGAAAAAGGGGTAAACAGTGAGGCTGCAAAATTTGCAGATGATAGAGAGCTACTCAAGATAGTTAAGTCCCAGGCAGACTGTGAAGAGCTACCAAAGGCTCTCTCAAAACTGGGTGACTGGGCAACAAAATGGCAGATGAAATTCAATGTTGATAAATTCAAAGTAATGCACATTGGAAAACATAATTCCAACTATACATATAAAATGATGGGGTCTAAATTAGCTGTTACCACCCAAGAAAAATCTTGGAGTCATTGTAGATAGTTCTCTGAAAATATCCACTCAATGTGCAGTGGCAGTCAGAAAAAGCAAACACTGTTGGGAATCATTAAGGAAGAGATAGATAAGAAGACAGAAAATATCATATTGCCTCTATATAGATCCATGGTATGCCCACATCTTGAATACTGCGTGCAGATGTGGTCGTCCCATCTCAAAAAAGCTATATTGGGATTGGAAAAGGTCAACAAAAATGATGAGGGGTATGGAACAGCTTCCATAGGGGGAGAGATTAATAAGACTGGGACTTTTCAGCTTGGAAAAGAGATGACTAAGGGGTGATATGATTGAGGTCTATAAAATCATGACTAGTGTGCAGAAAGTAAATAAGGAAGTGTTATTTACTCCTTCTCATAACACAAGAACTAGGGGTCGCCAAATGAAATTAATAGGCAGCAGGTTTAAAACAAACAAAAGGAAGTATTTATTCACACAACGCACCGTCAAGCTGTGGAACTCTTTGCCAGAGGATATTGTGAAGGCCAAGACTTTAACAGGGTTCAATAAAGAACTGGATAAATTCATGGAGGATAAGTCTATCATTGGCTATTAGCCAGGATGGGCAGGGATGGTGTCCCTAGCCTCTGTTTGCCAGAAGCTGGGAATGGGCGACAGGGGATGGATCACTTGATGATTACCTGTTCTGTTCATTCCCTCTGGGGCACCTGGCATTGGCCACTGTTGGAAGAGAGGATACTGGGCTAGATGGACCTTTGGTCTCACCCAGGATGGCTGTTCTTATGTTTGTCAAATTTCAGGGCCCTGGGGACATTCCAGTTGGAAGTAGAAATTGATGGAGTCAGGTATTTTCTTTGATGCCATCTTGTTTATTTATAATGAACGTACAAAGTCCTGCTCTCTGAACTCAGGAGGAACCTGTAACAAAAGGAGCAATTTCTTAGCTTATGGCCCAAAGCCTCTTTTGCCAACAGATGCAGAAGTTTTTTTCCTAGGGTCTCACTGCACTCACAGGCTTCTACTGCTTGTCCTTCTTGCTTTTGTCTCTGCCTCGCTCTGTTTTTGTCTGTTCTCAGTTTCTGTGTGTTCTCTCACAGACTCGCAACCCCCTTCCACTCGCGCTCTTGCGCTCCCCCTCCCTCCCCCAACTTGGTCACACTAGCAAGTGGAACTCCCTACCCACCTGATGCTAGTTTCTGGGTGGATTTCATTAGGCCTTGTATTAGGTGTGGCCCCTTAAGTATTTCTTACAACTATTGTAAGTGACAGGCAGGTTCACACATCAGTTTGAATGGGGTTTTGAGTCAACCCATAACAAGGTGTGACTGGGGCATGCGGAGATTGCTCAATTAGGGCAAACTGCAACGAATGGGGCAGACAATCCCCAAAAGTGGGGGTTATTGTAATACTTAGATTCACCAAGCCAGCAACAAAACAGCTTCTACAATGCAGTACCTTACTGGTTACCCAGAAGCCAAAATACAGTTCCCTTAATGCAACCCACCCTTGAGCTCCCACCCAGACACCCAAGTCTCCAGATACGATGAAGATTACTGAAAACCTTGTTCATCATATAAAAAGCTTACCAATCCCAAAGGATCGGACACATTGCCCACCAGGTTAATGAATATCTCAGATCTTACCCAAATACATTCTTATTAACGAAACTAAGATTTATTAAAAAAGAAAAAAGAGAGAGTGTATTGGTTAAAAGATCATTACACATACAGATATGAACAAAGTTCTTACGCCAGTTTCATAGTAGAGAGGGTGAGCTCTAGAATTGCAGAGTCCTTTCCAGAATCAGTTCTTCAGTTTATAGTTCAAAGTCCAATATCCAAGATCAGGGTGATCCAGAATGGA
>NW_020694871.1:0-3479 GCF_002925995.2 Terrapene triunguis
GGGGGGGGGGGGGGGGGGGGGGGGGGGTCTGGGTGTGGAGGGCTCAGAGGGGTGAGGGCTCGGGTGATGGCTAAATGGGGTGCTGGCTTGGTGGGGTTCAGTGGGGTGGGGGGGGTCTGGGTGCAGAGGTCTAGTCAGAGTGGTCCAGGTGCAGATGGGGTAGGGCTTGTTGGGGTGGGAGTTCAAGTGCTGTGGGGCGGTCTGGATGCGGGGGGGGGGGGGGGGGCCAGGTGCGGGGGGGGGGGGGGGCAGAGGGCTCCAGATTCAGACGGTGAGGCTTGTTGTGGTGTGGCTTTGGGTTCAGGGGGCTCAGTGGGAGGGTTCTGAGTGCCTGGAGTGAGGCTTGGCGGGGCAATCTGGGTATGAAGTGGATCCGGATGCACAGGGGTTGGGCAGACGGGGGAGCAGCTCCCTGTACAGTGACCCCTTCCCCCCCCCCCCCTGGCCGAGTAGCCATGGAGACAGGAAGGAGGGTGGTGCGAAGCTTCCTGCAGCTGAAGAGGTTTCGACTGGGGGGAGGGGGGGAGTCTGACCCAGCCCTGGCCGCTCCTTGCAGGGGAAGAGGAAGTCCCATCTTCCCCAGCCCTGCTGTGACTAGCAGCTGAGCCTGGCACAGGGTAGGAGCCACTGGCTGGGGTGTCCCCAGCCCCCCCCCCCCCCCGTGATTTACCGCTTCGCTTGCTGCTCCGGATGCCCGAAACAATGCACCCACGCTGCTGGGGAGCGGCACATGACCGCTTTTGTGGCTTCCCTTTGTTTCCCCATCACAGAGTCATTTTTCTGTGGGGAAGCAAAGAAATCTGCGGGGGATATGAATTCTGCGCAGAATTCGCCCAGGAGTACTTTCATGAGAGAGTTGTAACTTACATGGCTGTCTTCTGCTTGCTTCTGTTGTGCAGCAGCAGACAGGTTGATATTACAGATCTTTAACTGCTGCAGAGCCAGCAGGGATCCTGGATGACTTCCTCTTTGATTTCTTAGCAAAGCTGCAGTAACTTGATTAATTGTAATCAAGAATATTCAGGATGCTCTCAGTGAAGGACACAGGAATTACCAGACTAATGGTCCAGTAAGTCCAGTGCCAGGGGTGAAATCTTGGCCCCATTGACTCTCATGGGCCAGCGTTTCACTCTAAATGTCTCAGCAGAAGGTGCAAAAGAAACCCCTGCAGTAGGGGGAATAATGGAATAACCCATCCATAGAGAGAGTGTCTTCCAAACCGCTGTTAGAGGGACTGATGGGATAGAAAGATGTCCCGCTTTAGTTCATCTAATGTAACTGCAGAAGTTCTCCCTCTATGTATAACCGTGAAATCCTACTGTGCTTGTGGCCTCTACTTTCTTGAGTTCCGCAGGTTAATAGGTTCCATGTGTGTAGCTTGGGGGGCGGGAGGGAGGGGAAGAAAAGGTTTTTTTGCTTAGTTTGAATGGTCTTGTTTTTTCAATCTCTTTGCATGTTTTTGTGTTGACGATAAAATGAAACATCCAATTTTATCTTCTCTGTTCTGTTCCTTATTTGATATATGTTAACCATGCCCCTGTTAATCATCTCTCCTCTAGACTAAACAGTCCTGATCTCTAGTCCATTCTCAGAAGTCACTCCAGATCTTCAGTCGCTTTTGTCACCATTCACTGGACCCCTTCTGTTTCTGCTAATCTCTTTTGACATGGGGTGACCAGAAGTGAATCCATATTTCAGATGACAGGCAAACCTTTGACTTTGGCATTATACATATTCAGTGTTTTCTGTGCTATTCTGTAAGCATCCTAAAGTAAAGGTATGCCAATCAAAGGACAGCTAAATTATAGCTTTTAAGCCTGTTATATTAAAAACCACTTCCTTGATTACACAGGTAAAGCACATTGTGCTTTTAGGATATCAACGTATCCTCTTCTTTCAGATTACGTTTTTGGGAAAAACAGTGCTAGATTCAATGAGGCAATGCATGTTTTATCTGGATATAATTTGAGATGTCATACAATCTTCGATCCCTTGTTAATCCCCCCCCCCCCAATTAAAAAAATCCCCACTTGAGGCTTGTCAGCATGTCTGTCTATAAATAAATGCTTATTATCTAGTGGAATTCCCTTCCAATATCTGTTTTCCTCTCTGGAGGTACATTGGTTTTTTTTTATATCAATATTGTATATATCAATATATTGTTTTTTGGTATCAATACAGAATTCCAGCTTTAACTCCTAACACCTGATATGGACTATGTTGAAGTTAGATCTAATTGCAAAACTGAGTGTTTGACTCCAAGTAGGATATTAAACCTCTATGTAACAATGTAACTGGAATCAATCCTGCTTAGGATGAATGAGTTAGAAGGAAGTGACTGAGCATTCCTTGGGCTGGGCAGATAGCTATTCTCACATTTGCAATAAAGTACTTGCACTCCTGACTTCTGGTAAATGTTGAATGGGTCTGGAATTTTGCCATCAAGTTTCATCCTGGCCCTTGACCTTTTTTTTTTTTTTTCCCCTCCCCTTCCCCCCTTGATCTAGGTAGGCTTGATGCAACTCCTAATGAAGGCAACAGGACGATACCAGACTCCAGTGGGAGCTGGCCTGGCCTTTAAATGCAGGGCCGCCCAGAGGATTCAGGGGGCCTGGGGCAAAGCGGGGGAGCTGCGGCGCTTGTACTCACCCGGCGGTGGTCTGGGTCTTCAGCGGCACTGAAGGACCTGCCGCCGAAGACCCGGACCGCCGCCGCGCCAGGGCTCACGGGGCATTTCGGCGGTGGGGGGCCCTTCAGTCGCTCCGCGTCTTCAGCAGCACTGAAGGACCCCCCCGCCGCTGAAAAATGCCGAAGACCCTGACCGCCGCCGAGCCAGAGCTCGCGGGGCCCCTGCGGGGCCTGGGGCAAATTGCCCCACTTGCCCCCCCCGGGCGGCCCTGCTTAAATGAGTTACTTTCACTGTTTATTAGGGGACTTCTTATGCTGCTAATATTACAGAATTGACAGTGCCTGTGTTCATCTGCAAGTTAGCTTAATCAAATGTGAGTTCTTTCTATAAGTGCCATCAGGCAATCCT
This sequence comes from Terrapene triunguis, assembly GCF_002925995.2. NCBI lineage: Eukaryota > Metazoa > Chordata > Testudines > Emydidae > Terrapene > Terrapene triunguis. Next base: position 3,038 of record NW_020694871.1, read on the forward strand.
TGGGACTCAGCTTTTTGTGCTGAAGATGCAGTTCTCTTAACTGTCAATATATTTAACTTCCTTTTGGAAGGGAATGAGCACGTGCCAGTGGGTTTAGTTGTATCGCAGTAGTGACTAGAGGCCCTAATCAAGATTCAAGGCCCCATTGTGTGAGAAACAGAAACCTCTGTTTCCTACTTCTGAGGATCTGGATTCCAAAGTGGTTTGTCATGTAACATCGTGGTGTCTACTAGGTATTACAATGGTCTGGTATTGACTTTCCACATCACAAAACTACAATATAATTCAAAATTAAGTAACTTCTGTTTGAGAGAGGCCAGCTGCAGCAAGTCATGACTGAGGTGCTTTGTGAAAGAAGCAAAAAGCAACAGAGGGTCCTGTGGCACCTTTAAGACTAACAGATGTATTGGAGCATAAGCTTTCGTGGGTGAATGCCCACTTC
>NW_020694872.1:0-1776 GCF_002925995.2 Terrapene triunguis
TAGCCTTAAGAGACTCTTCACCAATTCCCTGGTGAATACAGATCCAAACCCCTTGGATCTTAAAACAAGGAGAAATTAACCATCCCCCTGTTGGCCGCTCAAAGGGGCTAGAGGGGACATCAATGGTCCGTGGCCCGGTGTGCTTGGCACCAATGAAGACACCGTGGGGAGAAAGCAAGCCAAGTTTATTTCAGAGCTCTGAAATGACACTAGGAGACCAGCATGTCTCAAATCCAGTGCAACAAATACAAATAACTTTTACCTTTTATACCCCAAACTGTTTGCATACATCTCTTTGTCTGGCTATTCCCCCACCCCTCCCTTTCAGACAACTGTTACAATAAGTTTTACATAAGCTTGTGAGAAAACTTTCCCAATCTTTGCGGCCTTGAATTAGACATTTGCAAATTAACTACCCCTCCTGTTCCCGCCTCCTTATCTCTATTATTTCTGCTAGTGTGAGTGAAACTGCAGCCATCTGCTAGAAACGCTGACCAATACATTTCTGCTACAGCCTGCTACAGAGCATATAAGCAGTAAACACAGAAGTAGGTGAGAGTTTACAAGATGGAGTTTGGGGGTTTCAGATAGGCCCAGAGCAAAAGAATTTCATCGACACTTTGGCCTTCCACTCTCCCGAGTTACCTGGTAGCTATGCCTAGTGGACCCCAACACCCCCTCCTTCCTCCCACCAACTCCTGGTGGATCAAGATCCAACCCCCTTGGATCTAAAAACAAGGAAAAATCAATCAGGTTCTTAAAAAGAAGGCTTTTAATTAAAGAAAAAGGTAAAAATCATCTCTGTAAAATCAGGATGGAAAATAACTTTACAGGGTAATCAAACTTAAAGAGCTCAGAGGACCCCCCTCTAGCCTTACGTTCAAAGTACAGCAAACAGAGATAAACACTCTAGTAAAAGGTACATTTACAAGTTGAGAAAACAAAGATAAACTAACACGCCTTGCCTGGCTGTTTACTTACAAGTTTGAAATATGAGAGACTTGTTCAGAAAGATGTGGAGAACCTGGATTGATGTCGGGCCCCTCTCAGTCCCAAGAGCGAACAACCCCCAAAACAAAGAGCACTAACAAAAGCCTTCTCCCCCCCCCAAGATTTGAAAGTATCTTGTCCCCTTATTGGTCCTTTGGGTCAGGTGTCAGCCAGGTTACCCGAGCTTCTTAACCCTTTACAGGTAAAAGGATTTTGGAGTCTCTGGCCAGGAGGGATTTTATAGTACTGTACACAGGAGAGCTGTTACCCTTCCCTTTATAGTTATGACACGCCCCCCAAATCACAGATAGTGTTGGACAGCCGGTTCCACACTGGCTGTGATTTCTTTCTGGAGCTTTAGGAGAAAACGGAGTTAATAAGACACATGCACCTTTAGACATACTACTGATTATATAAAAACTAACAATATGTTCCACATTCCAAGAACAATTTTTAACCAGTTTTTTCTGGAAAACTTTCCCGGGAGAGTGCATCAGCCACTTTGTTAGAAGCCCCTGAAATGTGTTGTATTTCAAAATCAAAATCTTGGAGAGCTAAACTCCACCAAAGAAGTTTTTTGTTATTCCCCTTGGCGGTATGAAGCCACTGTAGTGCAGCATGGTCTGTTTGTAGTTGGAAACGCCGTCCCCAAACATATGGGCGTAGCTTTTCCAGCGCGTACACAATGGCGTAGCATTCCTTTTCGCTGATTGACCAGTGGCTTTCCCTCTCAGACAGCTTCTTGCTGAGAAACACGACAGGATGGAATTCTTGATCCGGTCCTTC
>NW_020694873.1:0-1915 GCF_002925995.2 Terrapene triunguis
CAGGGAAATCGAAAGAATAGAACTTTGAGATCTTTAGTGGAAGATGCGATAGAAATGCAGAGTCTGGTTATTATTTATTATTAATACCTACAGCAAGGGAAATGGCACCACAAATGGCGGGGGGAGATTTCCTGCAGGGAAAAGTCCTGTTGGCTTTAATGGGAGTGCAAATATGCAAATCACACTTTTTTCTATTCTATTTTGAAGCAGTGTTTGCTTCCTTAGGAAAGGATTTTTCAGTGTTTCCATTTGTTTGCAAGTAACTTGTCTTCTACTGTACAGTGTACTTGGTTTTATCACTTGCAGATCCCCTTTCCTTGCTTTGTGTGGTTCAGAGCACATATAAAAGTCAGGCTACCTGAGTGCAACAAGAGAAGTGTCAAACTAGTGACCATTTTTTCACAAAATTTCACTTGAAAATATTTGTTCCATTTGGAGAACTTTCATGATCTTGGAATTTCATGCCCGAGCAGGATAGTGGCCATTTCTTAAAATTTTGTGCACTGTAGATGAAGAGAGTGGCTGGGTCAGTGGAAGGAAGAAAGAAAAAATGTTAATTGGTTGGTGTTAGGGCTTGATTCATATGCTAGTGAAATCAGTGGGAGGCAGGTGTTTGTTCTGGCCCTCTTGCCCGTGTCCAAATTTCTTTCCCCCAGATTTAACCCAGTGGGTAGTAGTCAATGATCTGACTGCTAGTCGGCCTGCCTGTTGCGAGGTGAATTGTTTTACCTACACAGTTCCCCAAGTTAGCCAAAAAGAACAGCAATGAATCAGGAGTCAGCATTTTTTCCAGCTTTGCTGAGGCATATACAGTAGAACTTAGGCTAGGCAGGCAGGACACAAAATCAGCATCACTTAAACAACGAAGTTCAAGAACAGCAGGACTGACAGCACAGGCAAAGTCCGGTTGTGAAAGTCAATGCATACTTTCATACACCGAACAATCTCTTCAGCAGCAGCAACAACAGCTTGTTTTTAGTCACAATTCACCTAATCATAACTGTTTCTTATGACCTATAAACTACACACAGAGAGTCGCAGGTGTCATAGCGATAATAAAGGTCTATTAAAAGTATACTAAAATATTAACCTCAGACAGGAGCAGCACCAGCCGAACTAGATAGACCTTGTGTTTGTACAGTGCCCATAGAATGTATACAGTGAGGTCCTGGTCGAAGTCTAGGGTTCCTAGGCACTCACATGATACAAATAATAAGAATAAGAATAGACTTGTCAGCTGGGTCTTCAACTCTGATCCCGTCTCAGTGTTTTAGATGTGTATAGGTATGTCTACACTTATTGTGGCATATAGAGTACAGACACTGCACGCCTCCCTACCACATGGATAAATACAGGGGAACCCCACTTATCCGATCTAAGTGGGACTGGAGCCAGATCCAATCATCAAAAATTTGGATAATCCGGCGAATGGGCAAAGAGTTTCAGCCCCGGGTGGCAGGGCACCTGCTGTCAGCCCCAGTTCAGCTAATCCGGAGAGCTGGATAATGGAGGCTCAGCTATACGGGGTTCTATTGCACTATGTAGATGGTGAGCATTGCTAAGGCAAGTAGGATAGAGACATGCCAGAACCTTAGAGTATATACCCCACATGGCTCTTTCCACACCCAAGCGGTGCCTTCCATGTGTACATTGCTATTTTTAGCAGAGTAGTGTCCCCTGTGGGAGCCTGTCCTGCCGCAGTGAAAGGCTCTGGCAGCAGTGAAAGAGTCGGGCAGGGCAGAGGCAGTGGGGAAAGACTCCAGCCTTTCCCTGCTGCCTTCCCCCACCAGAGCCTTTCACTGACATGTGTAGCAACACAGTGCAGCATAGACACAGCTTTCCACTGTGGTGTGTAGCTACACATACCCTACACGTTGCAAGTGCACACAAGGCCTATGTGTAACCAAAGCATTGC
>NW_020694873.1:1925-3326 GCF_002925995.2 Terrapene triunguis
TTGTCACAGTTATCTCTTTTTGCAAATGTCATCTGGATAATATAGGAAGACATTGAGTAGGTGTAGTGTTAAGGCTCCATACTTCAGGTACCTTTTGTCACTTCTTATCAATTAAACTAGTTTGTTTTCAAAGAAAGATATAACTAAATAGTGCTGTCTACTCTGTGACATTCTGTTGTCAAACAATGGCAAACTTTGTTATCAGATTGCCCTCCGCTGCTAGCTCTTGTCTTTCTCTAGTTATTTAATTAAATTAGATGATTGCATACTTTATAGACTCCTCTGAGAATCAACGAAACAAAATACTTGTTTACTTACTGTAATTTAAAAAATCTGAATTGAAAGTGAATTTAAAATCCTGCATTGGAATGCATGGTTCGTTCTAAAGGTAGAGACATTTGAATGCTCTGAGATTATTTGTTTTCAAGACTGGACACTAGCAGTAAAATTGGTTAAAAGTAGACAGTACAATATACATTTACCACTTTTCATCAAACTGTTTTTGGGTTGACTTTATAACAAGTACATGAAAATGTACAGACATCACAAAAATTAGAAACACAATCTTATTTTTCTGCCAATAATTACTGTACTATTTGTCCAAGGCACTAGTATTTGTAATTGTAAATAATATGTTGTGTAAAAGAAATACATAACTGAGTAAGATATGACTGTGGTATTAGTAGAAAAATAACATTTCTAACAACATTTGCACGTAACACAAAAAAATTACCAGTACTTTGGTATTAGGATATCCTTATACAGAAAATGTATCTGTCTACTTCACGGTGGTACAACTTTCATATGATAAAACAGCTTTATTAACTTACCAGTGTTTTTATTTAATGTGGTATTTTAAAAAATACATATCAGTTCAGTTTCATAACTATTTTTTAGTCCAACTAAACATTTAATCTCACTGTGCAAATGATAGGCTACTGAATTTAACTTACATCGTCCTTTGAGGTATAGCATTGATTGTGGGCCCCAATTTCTTGCTATGAGTTTGTTCTGCAAGGTGCAAAAACAAAGTAGAAATTATTCGGCTAGAAATGAATCCTCTCATAAAGTCCTGCAGAGACATTTTTAACCCAAATTTTACCTTTGGAGCACACCAAGATTCAACTATAAGAAAAACCATGAGGATGGCACAGGCGCAAACCACTGCAGTTTTAGTTTTCTGTAAGAAAATAATAATTTAAAAAAAATATTTTTGTCTTTCATAATACATTTAGCAAAACGGAGCAATTAATATTATAAATCAAAGTTCATGCACTCTCTGTATTCGTCTTACCATTTTAGCACGTCTGCTGCTGTCACTCTCTTCTATCATCCAAATGCTGTCAAAGATTTGGTTTGCCACTCTCTCACTGGAAAAGAGCTTGAGCAGCTGATGATCAT
>NW_020694874.1:0-5833 GCF_002925995.2 Terrapene triunguis
GTCTAATCAAACTAAATACAGATAATCTCACCCTCAGAGATGCTTCAGTAAGTTTTTCTCAGACTGGACACCTTCCAGGCCTGGGCACAATTCTTTCCCCTGGTACAGCTCTTGTTCCAGCTCAGGTGGTAGCTAGGGGATTCTTCATGATGGCTCCTCTCACTCTCTGTTCTCTTCCACCCGTTTATATATCTTTTGCATAAGGCGGGAACCCTTTGTCCCTCTGGGTTTCCATCCCCCCCCCACTGGAAAAGCACCAGGTTAAAGATGGATTCCAGTTCAGGTGACATGATCACATGTCACTGCAAGACTTCATTACTCACTTGCCAGCACACACATATACAGGAAGACTCACAGGTAAATACAGCCATCTGCAGACAATGGGAGTCATCAAGATTCCAAACCATCCTTAATGGCCCACACTTTACATAATTACAATAGGCCCTCAGAGTTACATTTTATATTTCTAGTTTTAGATACAAGAGTGGCACATTTATACAAATCAGATGATCATACTCAGTAGATTATAAGCTTTGTAATGATACCTTACAAGAGACCTTTTGCATGAAGCATATCCCAGTTATGTTACATTCACTTATTACCGTATTTTCTCTAAAACTATCCCAGTTACATTATATTGACTTATTATCAAGTTTTTATAAAACCATATAGACTGCACAATGTCACAGGGGGTTAGTTGGGTTTGTGCTGCATGTTAACCCGGAAACCGCAGCCCCTCCTTTTACATTGCAAACCCATTTTAAATGGCCAACCCAACAGGTGCTTGGTATGGGAAATGAGGGTGCTACTGTTTGAAACCATTCCCTCATGTTAAGAAGGTTAAAAAAGCCAAAAGACTGTGGCTTACCATGGCTGCCTGCAAGCCGAAATCTGTTGCCTGGCACTGCGTGAGTGATCTCTCACACCAAACCGGCAGGCCCTCAATATAAGAGGAAAAATGCGACCTTGTAACGAAAGCACATGTGCTGTGTAATGTGAACAGCAAAATTTAACGTGAAAGAGTGTACCCATTGTTCTCTAAAATGTGTCTTTTTTTAACCACCTCTCCCTTCTCCTCCACCAGCTGCAAATGTTTCTCCTTCACAGAGGCTAGTGAAGATTAGAAGGAAAAAATGGCGGACTCAGGATGATATGTTCACGGAGCTCCAGATGTCCTCCCACGCTGACAGAGCACAGCAGAATGCGTGGAGGCAGTCAATGTCAGACTACAGAAAAGCACAGTATGAACGAGAGGAGAGGTGGCGGGCTGAATCGCGGGATGAACAGAGCAAGTGGCGGGCTGAAGATGATAGGTGGCATCAGCTTGCAGACAGAAGGCAAGAGTCGATGCTCCGGCTGCTGGAGCATCAAACTGATATGCTCCGGCTGCTGGAGCATCAAACTGATATGCTCCAGCGTATGGTTGAGCTGCAGGAAAGGCAGCAGGAGCAGAGACCACCGCTACAGCCCCTGTGTAACCAACAGCCCTCCTCCCCAAGTTCCATAGCCTCCTCACCCAGACACCCAAGAACACGGTGGGGGGGGCCTCCGGCCACCCAGTCACTCCACCCCAGATGATTGCCCGAGCATCAGAAGGCTGGCCTTCAATAAGAGTTAAAGTTTTAAACTGCAGTGTGTCCTTTTCCTTCCCTCCTCCCCCACCCATCCCGGGCTACCTTGGCAATTATCCCCCTAGTTGTGTGATGAATTAATAAAGAATGCATGAATGTGAAGTAACAATGACTTTATTGCCTCTGCAAGTGGTGCTCGAAGGGGGGAGGGGAGGGGGGAGTGGTTGGTTTACAGGGAAGTAGAGTGAACCGGGTGGGGGGGGGCGGAGGGTTCATCAAGGAGAAACAAACAGAAGTTTCACACCGTAGCCTGGCCAGTCACAAAACTCGTTTTCAAAGCTTCTCTGATGCGCACCGCGCCCTGCTGTGCTCTTCTAACCGCCCTGGTGTCTGGCTGCGCGTAATCAGCGGTCAGGGGATTTGCCTCAACCTCCCACCCCGCCATAAATGTCTCCCCCCTTACTCTCACAGATATTGTGGAGCGCACAGCAAGCAGCAATAACAATGGGGATATTCTTTTTGCTGAGGTCTGAGCGAGTCAGTAAGCTGCGCCAGCGCGCTTTTAAATGTCCAAATGCACATTCCACCACCATTCGACACTTGCTCAGCCTGTAGTTGAACAGGTCCTGACTACTGTCCAGGCTGCCTGTGTACGGCTTCATGAGCCATGGCATTAAGGGGTAGGCTGGGTCCCCAAGGATCACGATAGGCATTTCAACATCCCCAACGGTTATTTTCTGGTCCGGGAAGAAAGTCCCTTCCTCCAGCTTTTGAAACAGACCAGAGTGCCTGAAGACGTGAGCATCATGTACCTTTCCCGGCCATCCCACGTTGATGTTGGTGAAACGTCCCTTGTGATCCACCAGGGCTTGCAGCAGCATTGAAAAGTACCCCTTGCAGTTTATGTACTCGGTGGCTTGGTGCTCTGGTGACAAGATAGGGATATGGGTTCCGTCTATCGCCCCACCACAGTTTGGGAATCCCATTGCAGCAAAGCCATCCACTATGGCCTGCACGTTTCCCAGAGTCACTACCCTTGATATCACCAGGTCTTTCATTGCCCTGGCAACTTGGATCACAGCAGCCCCCACAGTAGATTTGCCCACTCCAAATTGATTCCCCACTGACCGGTAGCTGTCTGGCGTTGCAAGCTTCCACAGGGCTATCGCCACTCGCTTCTCAACTGTGAGGGCTGCTCTCATCCTGGTATTCTGGCGCTTCAGGGCAGGGGAAAGCAAGTCACAAAGTTCCATGAAAGTGCCCTTACGCATGCGAAAGTTTCACAGCCACTGGGAATCGTCCCACACCTGCAGCACGATGCGGTCCCACCAGTCTGTGCTTGTTTCCCGGGCCCAGAATCGGCATTCCACGGCATGAACCTGCCCCAGTAACACCATGATTTGCACATTGCTGGGGCCTGTGCCTTGTGAGAGATCTATGTCCATGTCAATTTCCTCATCACTCTCGTCGCCGCGCTGCAATCGCCTCCTCGGCTGGTCCTGGTTTTGCTTTGGCATGTCCTGGCTCTGCATATACTCCAGGACAATGCGCGTGGTGTTCATAGTGCTCATAATTGCCGCAGTGATCTGAGCAGGCTCCATGATCCCAGTGCTATGGCGTCTGGTCTGAAAAAAGGCGCGAAACTAGTATCTGACGGACGGAGGGAGGGAGGGAGGGGCGAGTGACGACATGGCGTACAGGTACAGGGAATTAAAATCAACAAAGGTGGCTGTGCATCAGGGAGAAACACAAACAACTGTCACACAGAATGGCCCCCCCCAAAGATTGAACTCAAAACCCTGGGTTTAGCAGGCCGTTGATTTCACGGAGGGAGGGGGAAGCAAATGAATACAGAACAAATCTATTTTTTACATCTTAAGCTGGCAGACGACGGTGCAGCATGACTGATAGCCCTCGGCATCTTCTGGGTGCTTGGCAGAAAATACTGGGCGCTTGGCAGAAAATAGCATACTACGACTGATAGCCATCATCATCAAGACAGTTCGATAGGACTGAGCATGTCTGCCCAGGTGCCCATGATTGACAGCCACTGCAGTACGATGACGACGGATAGCAGTCGTAATATACCATCTTCTACCAAAAGGCAAGGGGCTGCTGCTCTGTGCAATGCAGCCCCACGTCTGCCAGCACCCAGATCGCCGATGAAGGCTACCAGTCATACTGCACCATCTACTGCCAAAAGGCAATTAGCTGCTGCTGTGTAGCAATGCAGTACCACGTCTGCCGGCACCAAGAGGACATATGGTGACGTTGAGCTGAGCTGAGCTGAGCGGGCTCCATGCTTGGCGTGGTATGTTGTCTGCACAGGTAACCCAGGTAAAAAGGCGCGAATCGATTGTCTGCCGTTGCTCTGACGGAGGGGGAGGTGCCTGACGACATGTACCCGGAACCCCCCGTGACACTGTTTTGCATCATTCAGCCATTGGGATCTCAACCCAGAATTCCAATGGGCGGCGGAGACTGCGGGAACTGTGGGATAGCTACCCACAGTGCAACTCTCCGGAAGTCGACGCTAGCCTCAGTACTGTGGACGCGGTCCGCCGACTTAATGCACTTAGAGCATTTTATGTGGGGACACACACAATCGGCTGTATACAACCGATTTCTATAAAACCGGCTTCTATAAATTCGACCTAATTTCGTAGTGTAGACATACCCTAAGTAATTTAACAAACAACAGGGGGGAAGTGGATATGTTTGAGTTAGGTGATATGAGCCAAAGTTGTTACATGTGTGTACATTCCTATTTGACAATGTGCATGTTTTGCATTTTGTAGTGTTCGTATGTATGTTGCCTAATATTTTCTTCTAGCAGTCATTGGTGCTTCACATGATTTCACTAATTACATCTGTGTGATGCCCCAGGCTTTCAGGTTGTATATAAATCAAATGTAAAATAAAAATAATACAAATACATTAAAAGATAAAATAGTTGGTTTAAAATAAAAATAAAATTTCAAAATTGAAAAAGAATGGGCTTATTTATTGACTCAAAACAAAATGTTGTCAGAAAATTTGTTTCATAGTACATTTCAACCCTTCAACTTTTCATTCCGATTTGGAATAAAAAAATGTGAAAATGTCTGAATTTCCCATGGAATGGAAATTCTAAGTCTTGAGTCATTCTACATTGGAAATTGTTGATATTAAAAAAATCTTTGTGTGTAGAACAGTTGTGGGGTTTCATCACTATGAAATTTTGGTTTCCAGAAAAAGGATAAAAGAAAATGAGGAAAAGGTCTTATTTGTTTAAAAAAGAACCCTCTGATGCCACTTAATAACAATACAATTATGATTAAGGCATTTTAATGTTTGTGGTCCCAGATTAGATTATAAAACTGGAAGGGGTCCATTGTGATCATCTAGTCTGATCTAGTATAAAACAGGCCTATAGGACTTCCCTAAATTCCCATTTGAACTAGAACAGACCTTTAGAAAAAATCCAATCTTGATTTAAAAATTAAACTGATTTTTAAAAGATTACTTAAATTATAAGATATTTCCCTCATAGAATCATTACATAGCAAAGTTAAAGTTGTTTGGGTTCCTTAACTGTGTATTTCTTACTTAATATGTCTGGGTTTCTTATAACAACCTTGAGTGGCTAAAAAAGGGGAAAATCTAATATGCCTTTTAAAAAAAATGTAATTTGTGTCCACATTAAACACTAAAATGACTTAATCCTCTTTTTATGGTTATTACATGACATCACTTCAGGGAAGAGTTAAGATTATTTGGGTGCTTTAGCTGTGCATTTCTTACCTTAACATGTTTGGATTTCTTTTAAATTTAACCATAACTGAATTTTCTGGATTTGTAAAGACTAGTTTGGGGATAATTTCGATCTCCTTGTGATGGATTTCACCCTAAATTACTGATACGTACTCTAACCCTTAACTCTATCTTAATGTAGTTTTTGCGTGGGAATTTCCTTGGTATTTTTATATTAAAAATTTCACACATGACACTAACCAGAAGCTCAAAGTGAATGCTCCCATTTCTGATGGTTTGCTTTCTGCCTTACTTCTCTCCTCCAAATTCTCCCTCTGTCTTGCTACCTTCCCCTATGCATCCACCAACCCACCCCAAATTCTTCCTCCTGGTGTTACCCTGCATGCACATACATATGCCCTGCATCCCCCTGAGATGCCTGCTGAGTCATGAAAATTGCCCACTTTCCAGAAGGCTGCCAATCACCTTTGTTCTCAATAGAATTGAAACCACAGCTGCCCAGATGGAAG
>NW_020694875.1:0-3583 GCF_002925995.2 Terrapene triunguis
ATCATTCTTGTTGCTCTTCTCTGGACCCTTTCCAATTTCTCCACATCATTTGGGTGGGGGTCTAGGTGTAGGTGGTTGGGGCTCAGTGGGGAGGGTGTCTGGGGGGGCTCATCGGAGTGGTACAGATGCAGGGGAGGTGGGGCTTACCAGGGTGAGGGTTTGATGGGCCTGCTTAACGGGGAGCCCCAGCTGCTGCCAAGGGGATCCGCATGCTGGGCCCCCGTTTCCCCTATCCCAGGGATCGGTAACCTTCGGCACGTGGCCCACCAGGTAAGCCCCCTGGCGGGCTGGGCCGGTTTGTTTACTTGCCACGTCCACAAGTTCGGCCGATGGCGGCTCCCACTGGCCGTGGTTTGCCGCTCCAGGCCAATGGGGGCTGCGAGAAGCCGCAGCCAGTACATCCCTCGTCCTGCAGCCCCCCATTTGCCTGGAGCCACGATCGGCTGAACCTGCGGACGTGGCAGGTAAACAAACTGGCCTGGCTCACCAGGGGGCTTACCCTGGCAGGCAATGTGCCGAAGGTTGCCAATCCCTGCCCTATCCCCTTCTCTACCCCATCCCATGCCCCTTCCCCACCACTCCATCTCCTCCCCATCCCACTCCCTTCCTTCCCCACTGCCTCTGTCCCCCTGCCCTGCCTGCCCCACCATGGGCACTCACTGTTGTACAAGATGAAGGATGGCTCCCAGCACACAGAAGGGAGCTCAACCAGCACTAGGACCCAGAAGGTGGTGTCCAGCTGCAAAGTCCCGGGAGCTGAGCAGCACCTTCTTTTTTCAGCTTGGCTGTGCAGCTCTGCAATCAGAGTAGGTATGCTCGTTCCACCCTGCTCCCAAAGACCCCACCCCCACCTCTTCTCTGCCTCCTCTCCCCAGGTGAGCATGCTGCGGCTGTGCTCCTCCCCCACCCTCCTGCTGGCAAACAGCTGATCGGTGGCAGGGAGGGGGAGGGCGAGAAGCTGTGAGAAGAGGCAGGGGAGGGGGAGCTTGGCTGCCCTACTGCAGCAGGAGCCTCACTGCCAGGAGCACCAAGCTTCTGCCCCCCGCAGGAGAGAGTGGGGGGCAGAGAAGAGTGGGCCTGGTCGGGACCCCCCTGGAGTGTGGGCCCGGCTCCATGGCGCCAGTGGCTCCATGGTAAATCCGCTACTTCCTGATGGCTTCTGACAGGAGGCAATGAGCACTTATATTAAAAGTCACTATAAAGAATTCTGTGCACTGTATCCTCTCCGACAATTGGCATCTACTCTTCACAGCCAGCATGATTCAAGCTATGTCTACTCATCTGTAACAACTACACACCTGTCCTCACCAGAGCACCTAGAAAAAGAGATCAAGGCTGAAATGTATCCCACAATGTGTGTGTGTCTCTGAGTACATAGTTGGGTCAAAGTTGGATGATTTTTAAACAATTAACATACATTTACAAAGCTATTACTGCTTCTTCTCTACATAACTAGGTTCAGAAGTGTGTGTATATTTATATGCACATGCAGTTGGATGTGTGTATATAAATAAAAATCATATTACAAACCTGGCTTGCATCAGACACACAGCAATGGCTCTATAAGTCTTAAGTGCTTATCACAGCCCTACTACAGTATAAAAGGTGCTCAGCATTCCCATTGACTTGAATGTGGTGTTCAGCACTGTGCTCAGTGTCACTTGAATGTATGTTTCCAAAACTCTCAGTTGCAGACATTATTTGAAGATAAACACATCTTAAAGATTCTTTTTTTGCGTAGATCAAGTAGAATCTTGAAACAAGAGTATTCAAAGATCATACTTTGGATGTCTAAATCCACAGTCCAGTTTCTTGGATACTCTTAAATGCCTCTTCCACTCCAGCCCCCTAAAAACAATGTTCTTTTTGTCTTCCATTAAAACTTTGTGCTGTTTGTTTGGGTATGTCTACACTACGAGGGTAATTCGATTTTACTTAAATCGAATATGTGGAATCGATATTGCAAAGTCGAACGTGTGTGTCCACACTAAGGACACACTAAGGACAGTAATTCGACTTTGTGAGTCCACACTAACGGGGCGAGCGTCGATATTGGAAGCGGTGCACTGTGGGCAGCTATCCCACAGTTCCCGCAGTCCCCGCTGCCCATCGGAATTCTGGGTCGAGCCGCCAATGCCTTCTGGGTAAAAAAAATTTGTCGTCATCCGTCCGTCACTAACGCCCTCCCTCCCTCCATGAAAACGCCGGCGGGAAATCAGTTCGCGCACTTTTCTGGTCAGTGACAGCGCGGACGCCACAGCACTGCGATCATGGATCACGCTGCGACCATCGCTGCACTTGTGGCCGTTCTCAACACCTCGCAGCTTATCATACACCTTTCCCTGAGGCAGATGCAGAGAAATCGGGCGAGGAGGCTACGGCACCGCCGTGAGAGCCTGAAGTCGGAGAGTGGCACAGAGCTGTCAGAAACCACGAGCCCCAGCGCCCAGGACATGACGTTGGCAATGGGGCATGTGGATTTTGTTGAACGGCGATTCTGGGCCCGGGAAACAAGCACGGACTGGTGGGACCGTATAGTGCTTCAGGTCTGGGATGAATCCCAGTGGCTGCGAAACTTTCGCATGCGGAAGGGGACTTTCCTCGAACTTTGTGAGTTGCTGTCCCCTGCCCTGAAGCGCAAGGACACCCGCATGCGAGCAGCCCTCACTGTCCAGAAGCGAGTGGCCATAGCCCTCTGTAAGCTTGCAACGCCGGACAGCTACCGGTCAGTCGCGAACCACTTTGGTGTGGGCAAATCTACCGTGGGGGTTATTGTCATGCAAGTAGCCAAGGCAATCGTCAAGGTACTGCTCCCAAAGGTAGTGACCCTGGGAAACGCGCAGGTCATCATAGATGGCTTTGCCGCGATGGGATTCCCAAACTGCGGTGGGGCTATAGATGGGACTCACATCCCTATCCTGGGACCGGACCACCAGGCCAGCCAGTACATCAATAGAAAGGGCTACTTTTCAATGGTGCTGCAAGCACTGGTGGACCATCGGGGACGGTTTACAAACATCTACGTCGGATGGCCGGGCAAGGTTCATGACGCTCGCGTGTTCAGGAACTCTGGTCTGTTTAGACGGCTGCAGGAAGGTATTTACTTCCCGGACCACAAGATAACTGTTGGGGATGTGGAGATGCCTACAGTGATCCTCGGGGACCCAGCCTACCCGCTAATGCCCTGGCTCATGAAGCCCTATACTGGCGCCCTGGACACAGAAAAAGAACTGTTCAACTACCGGCTAAGCAAGTGCAGAATGGTGGTGGAGTGTGCTTTTGGCCGTCTCAAAGGGAGATGGAGAAGCTTACTCACTCGCTGTGATCTCAGTGAAACCAATATCCCCATCGTTATTGCAGCTTGCTGTGTGCTCCACAATCTGTGTGAGAGCAAGGGGGAGACCTTTATGGCGGGGTGGGAGCTAGAGGCAAATAGCCTGGCTGCTGATTACGTCCAGCCAGACAGCCGGGCCATTAGAAGATCCCAGCGGGACGCCCTGTGCATCCGGGAGGCTTTGAAAGCTAGGTTCCTGAGTGAGCAGGGCAACCAGTGACTTTTCAGTTTGTGGACAGAAAAGCTGAA
>NW_020694876.1:0-818 GCF_002925995.2 Terrapene triunguis
CACTGCTCTACAGCCAAAATGCTTCTGAAATAAATGTAGTCAAACTTTACTAATTCTGGGTCACTGAGAACAAAAATGATGCTTAAAATTGTTGATTGGCTCTAGTTTTCAAGATATGCTATTGGGTCAGTATATACGACCCTTGACTTGGGAGTGGCGGAGGATAAGTGAGTTATAAAGGGAAGGGATCTCAATTTAAACCAGAAATGACTAAAATACATCTTTGACTGGATCTATGAATAAATCTATGACTGGGTTTGGACAGTACTTGCTTTTTAGGCAAAACAATGAATGATGCAATCTGAAGCTGGTATTGCGTCATACATGATATGAATTGCATCATGTTATTCCTAGAAGTCATGGATGATGCAATCATAACGAAGCTTACATCACTCTGCTGAACAAATTGCCCTATATCAGCTCTAGAAATCATACAGTCTCGTGCTCTCTTATTTGTCAGTGTTTGATTTTGCAAAGGGACACATTTCTGTTTAGCCAAAGTGAGCAGAGATGCCTCGTACTTGTGTGAACAGTGCAGATAACTTCTGCTATGTTGGTGGTGAAGTGACTTTTGCATCACAAAAGCGCAGTATAACCACTATGGTTAAGAAAGCCTATCACCTTTATTTTGGCTGCAAAATTGGAGATCAGGACAAGAGGTGGGCCCCACACATATGCTGCAACACGTGTGCAACAAATCTTTGCCAGTGGTTGAACAGGAAAAGGAAATCTATGCCTTTTGCAGTGCCAATGATTTGGAGAGAGCCAACAGATCATACCAGCAATTGTTACTTCTGCATGGTGCCTCCAGTTGGGAA
>NW_020694876.1:828-1867 GCF_002925995.2 Terrapene triunguis
TATTATCATGTAAAGCAACCATAAACACATGAAAAGACCTAGGTTTACGATTTATGATTAAAACTCTACTATCTACACAATATACATAGACATAAAATGTAAAAACTTAAATATCTTAGAAACAGTAGCCAATCAGTTGTTTTAATTGTCATATTTGAATTCAGCACATCAACATACATAATAAATAGCACATTTTATCTCTGAAGCAGACGACTTCTCAAAAATTGTAGACCAGTGTAATTGGTAGGAAAGATCCCATTGGGAGCAAATGTATTGAAAGAAGAGTTCAGGAGAGTTGGCAATTTTTTTTTTTAAGACATTATTAAGGGCTCAAGAGCAAATTATCCCAATGTGTATGAAAGATAGGAAATATAGTAAGAGACCACCCTTGCTTAACAAGGAGATCTTCAAAAAAAGGGTCATACAAAAATGGAAACTAGGTCAAATTATAACGGATGAATATTAAAACACACACACACACGCTCACACACACACATTGGGACAAAATTAGAAAGGCCAATGCAAAAACAAGATTAAACTAGCTAGAGACAAAAAGGATAACAGGAAAACCTTTTTACAAATAAATGAGAAGTTAGAGGAAGACCAAGGACAGGGCAGGCTGATTTCTCAATAAGAAGGGAAAGACAGTAACAGAAAACACAGCAATGGATGAAGTGTTAGATGCTTTTTTGCATCAATTTTCATCAAAAATCTTAGCCATTATTGGATGACTAACACAGTGAACATCAGTGTAAATGGATGTGAAGCTAAAATAGGGAAAGAACAAGCTACGAATTATTTAGACAAGTTAGATGTCTTCAAGTCAGCAAGGCCTGATGAAATACATCCTAGAATACTTAAGGAACTGGCTGAAGAGATCTCTGAGCCATTAGCAATTATCTTTGAGAACTCCTGGAGGATGGGAGAGATCCTAGAGGTTGAAAAAGGGTAAATCTAGCACCTATCTATAAAAAGGGGAATAAGAAGACAGGGGGAAGGATAGACCCATCAGCTTAACTTTAGTACCCAGAAGCATAAT
>NW_020694877.1:0-9769 GCF_002925995.2 Terrapene triunguis
AGAAGTGACTGTGGTCAACTGGGCACCTGGTAGGACAGTGCCATCACCACTACAATGAAGGGATGTTTATTCACTCTGTTGTCTCTTTGTTTTCATTAATGCCATATGTAAATCACATGGAAGCAAACTCTTACTAAGGATTCAACACCCCTACCACTGTGGTTAAGGGCTGAGAACTTCCGGGCCACGTTTCAGTCATCCAAGGAGTCCCCTGGCAAAAGAGCCAAGACACAGCTCTCCTGATGCTGCCACAGAAATAAGCAAAGGTTTTTGCAGGGGAGATTCTCCTTTCTAGTCTCTCTGCCATACCATAAAAATAAAGATGCAGTAAAGGAAGGACCCATGCCAAATTCAAGTTCCTCTGGCATTTCCTGGTTTTCCAGTGTTTAACTGTGCACTTACTGTCAGCCTAACATAGGGTTTAATCTGCTGTGCCAGTGTAAACGTGCCTGTCCCGGAGCTCCCGGCCCAGCCCAACAGAACTCCCCCAGTGGCATTCAGATAACCATCACAATCCCTGTTGGATGCATTGGATCAGCCTATTTCCTCACTTCCTTCCCTCCACCTTCCATTCTGGGATTGGAAGGGGAGCAGAGCACAGGGAGCTGCCCATTCCCCCTGGCTCCCCAGCCTCTAAGGTTAGAAGAGGTGGCGGATTGGTGCTGAAAAATGATTGTCACCTGCATGGAAACCCCAGCCTCCCCTGCTCGCCCAGGGAGAAGTGGCAGGGCTCCTGGCTGGAGAGGGCCCGACAAGAGTCTGACAGAGACAGTATGCTCTGTCTCTTTCAGACTCTGCACCAGCTGCTGCTGCCAACCCAACCTTCCTTCCCCCTAGGTTGGGACTTGACCTCAGCTTGGCAGCTGGGTTCCCCCAGTTAACAGCTCGATGTTTTCTCAGAAACCCTGGGTGTTCTCTGTGATGACACCTTATCTTTGCCATTGTTTGATTTCCTGCAAGTGCAAGAAGCATGGGAAACAAGCAGGGAGAACTGGAAGTCCTGGCACAGTCAGGGAACTATGATGCGATTGGAATAACAGAGACTTGGTGGGTTAACTCACATGACTGGAGTACTGTCATGGATGGATATAAACTGTTCAGGAAGGACAGGCAGGGCAGAAAAGGTGGGGGAGTTGCGTTGTATGTAAGAGAGGAGTATGACTGCTCAGAGCTCCGGTATGAAACTGCAGAAAAATCTGAGAGTCTCTGGATAAAGTTGAGAAGTGTGAGCAACAAGGGTGATGTCGTGGTTGGAGTCTGCTATAGACCACCAGACCAGGGGGATGAGGTGGATGAGGCTTTCTTCTGGCAACTAGCAGAAGTTGCTAGATGGCAGGCCCTGGTTCTCATGGGAGACTTTAATCACCCTGATATCTGCTGGGAGAGCAATACAGCGGTGCACAGACAATCCAGGAAGTTTTTGGAAAGTGTAGGGGACAATTTCCTGGTGCAAGTGCTGGAGGAACCAACTAGGGGCAGAGCTCTTCTTGACCTGCTGCTCACAAACAGGGAAGAATTAGTAGGGGAAGCAAAAGTGGATGGGAACCTGGGAGGCAGTGACCATGAGATGGTCGAGTTCAGGATCCTGACACAAGGAAGAAAGGAGAGCAGCAGAATATGGACCCTGGACTTCAGAAAAGCAGACTTTGACTCCCTCAGGGAACAGATGGGCAGGATCCCCTGGGAGAATAACATGAAGGGCAAAGGGGTCCAGGAGAGCTGGCTGTATTTTAAAGAATCCTTATTGCGGTTGCAGGAACAAACCATCCCGATGTGTAGAAAGAATAGTAAATATGGCAGGCGACCAGCTTGGCTAAACAGTGAAATCCTTGCTGATCTTAAACGCAAAAAAGAAGCTTACAAGAAGTGGAAGATTGGACAAATGACCAGGGAGGAGTATAAAACTATTGCTCAGGCATGCAGGAGTGAAATCCGGAAGGCCAAATCACACTTGGAGTTGCAGCTAGCAAGAGATGTTAAGAGTAACAAGAAGGGTTTCTTCAGGTATGTTAGCAACAAGAAGAAAGTCAAGGAAAGTGTCGGCCCCTTACTGAATGAGGGAGGCAACCTAGTGACTGAGGATGTGGAAAAAGCTAATGTACTCAATGCTTTTTTTGCCTCTGTCTTCACGAACAAGGTCAGCTCCCAGACTGCTGCACTGGGCAGCACAATATGGGGAGAAGGTGACCAGCCCTATGTGGAGAAAGAAGTGGTTCGGGACTATTTAGAAAAACTGGACGTGCACAAGTCCATGGGGCCGGATGCGCTGCATCCGGGGTGCTAAAGGAGTTGGCGGATGAGATTGCAGAGCCATTAGCCATTATTTTTGAAAACTCATGGCGATCGGGGGAGGTCCCGGATGACTGGAAAAAGGCTAATGTAGTGCCCATCTTTAAAAAAGGGAAGAAGGAGGATCCGGGGCACTACAGGCCAGTCAGCCTCACCTCAGTCCCTGGAAAAATCATGGAACAGGTCCTCAAGGACTCAATTATGAAACACTTAGAGGAGAGGAAAGTGATCAGGAACAGTCAGCATGGATTCACCAAGGGGAAGTCGTGCCTGACTAACCTAATTGCCTTCTATGATGAGATAACTGGCTCTGTGGATGAGGGGAAAGCAGTGGATGTGTTATTCCTTGACTTTAGCAAAGCTTTTGATACGGTCTCCCACAGTATTCTTGCCGCCAAGTTAAAGAAGTATGGGCTGGATGAATGGACTGTAAGGTGGATAGAAAGCTGGCTAGATCGTCGGGCTCAACGGGTAATGATCAATGGCTCCATGTCTAGTTGGCAGCCGGTTTCAAGCGGAGTGCCCCAAGGGTCGGTCCTGGGGCCGGTTTTGTTTAATATCTTTATTAATGATCTGGAGGATGGTGTGGACTGCACTCTCAGCAAGTTTGCAGATGACACTAAACTAGGAGGCGTGGTAGATACACTAGAGGGTAGGGATCGGATACAGAGGGACCTAGACAAATTAGAGGATTGGGCCAAAAAAAACCTGATGAGGTTCAACAAGGATAAGTGCAGAGTCCTGCACTTAGGACAGAAGAATCCCATGCACTGCTACAGACTAGGGACCGAATGGCTAGGTAGCAGTTCTGCAGAAAAGGACCTAGGGGTCACAGTGGACGAGAAGCTGGATATGAGTCAACAGTGTGCTCTTGTTGCCAAGAAGGCTAACGGCATTTTGGGCTGTATAAGTAGGGGCATTGCCAGCAGATCGAGGGACGTGATCGTTCCCCTTTATTCAACATTGGTGAGGCCTCATCTGGAATACTGTGTCCAGTTTTGGGCCCCACACTACAAGAAGGATGTGGAAAAATTGGAAAGAGTCCAGCGGAGGGCAACAAAAATGATTAGGGGTCTGGAGCGCATGACTTATGAGGAGAGGCTGAGGGAACTGGGATTGTTTAGTCTCCAGAAGAGAAGAATGAGGGGGGATTTGATAGCAGCCTTCAACTACCTGAAGGGGGGTTCCAAAGAGGATGGAGCTCGGCTGTTCTCAGTGGTGGCAGATGACAGAACAAGGAGCAATGGTCTCAAGTTGCAGTGGGGGAGGTCCAGGTTGGATATTAGGAAACACTATTTCACTAGGAGGGTGGTGAAGCACTGGAATGCGTTACCTAGGGAGGTGGTGGAGTCTCCATCCTTGGAGGTTTTTAAGGCCCGGCTTGACAAAGCCCTGGCTGGGATGATTTAGTTGGGAATTGGTCCTGCTTTGAGCAGGGGGTTGGACTAGATGACCTCTTGAGGTCCCTTCCAACCCTGATATTCTATGATTGTATGATTCTAAGTCTCTCACCCATTCCGGCTACCCTGTTTCTCCTTTGCACATTTTTAACATGGGGGTGAGGAACCACTGGGACAAACTGCCATGGGCAGGGATGGGTTCTCCATCCCTTGATGTCTTGAGATCCAGACTGGCTGCTTTTCTGGAAGATTCTTTAGTCAAATGTAAATCATTGGGCTCAATACAGGGGTAACTGAGTCAGACACCACGGCCTGTGTCATGCTGAAAGTCTGATTAGATGATCTAATAATCCCTTCTGGCCTTAAAATCTATAAATCAATGAGGAACTGGGCTTTGGAGTCTGTGTCACCAGCTGGATTAGCTGCATTTGTTCAGGTGAAATCTCATTTTATTCTGTGTCCAAGTATCTAATATCTCAAGAGTCTTGCGTAAATTAAAAAATTCTGGGGCTGACCCTGGTGTACAGAAGGCTCCTGCAGCCAGATGGGGTTTTACTACCATACCAGTTAGGGTTGCAGTCTGCAGGCCGAACTAAAACCATGGTAAAAATGGGTCTGGCTGCCAATGGTCATGAGCCAAGTAAGGCGGCTCTCACCACCTGTTGGAATTTCTTAGTAACACTCCCTCTTATGGAGACAGCACACATCCCTTCACGTTGTTTCTTACCCACAGTAGTGTGTGCAGCTCCTCGTCCTTTAACTCCCTCTGTGAATTTGATTAATGTGCTGTTTGCTCCCATCTTCCAGATTATTAACAGAGGTGTTAGATTTGGGAAGGGGTAATTCTAATTCTGTTCCCTGCTGTACCCCTCTCCTCTCAATAGAGTGGTGTTTGATTATATTTTTTTGTCTACACTCAGCCTTTGGCTAGTCCACACTCTCTGTGACGGTGTCACATCCAAGCCCGTTGGTATTTATTTTTCCAAGTAGGGTTTGGGGAGCCACTGTGTCAAATGATTTACAGCGTTTGAAATACTGTAGCTGTGTGTAGCTGGAAAGCTTCTCTTTCACAACAGAAATTGATCCAGTAAAAGATACAGTATTACCTCACCCATCTTGTCCCCCTTTTGTAACACACTTGAGACTATGAATCCTTCACCTTTAGGCTGAAATTGTTGAGGCTTTTGGGGGGAGGTGTTTACAAAATGTGAGTAAAATCCCTTCAGCCTTTTTGTATGTGAGAGTGAAAACATATCAGATGCTTTTTCTGGTTTCTCATTGAACTACACCGGGGGGTGGGGGTGGGGGGGGAAGGGGGCTGTAAAAAAATTGTGCTGCCTTTCAGAGAAACTGGGATGGAAATAGTTCTGGCTCGGCAGAGCACGAAAACTCCACGAAGCTCTTGTCTGCACCCTTCAGGTGAATGCAGTGTGCGCTTGTGGCCAGGTGACTGATGGTGTCCCAGTCCGTTTGCACTGATGAGCTCTGCACAGGTGGAGTAGTAGAACAAAGACAGCGTTAGCACCCAGAGGGGATGCACACTGTGATCTCCGCAAGGCGATTAGTGCTTGGGCTGTTGGTGGAGGTTGAACTGAGGTAGCACAGTGTGCAGGGGTGTGTTGGGCAGGTAATGTGAGCAGTGCTGAGAGCCCTGGGGCGGACAGGTTGGAAGTGTTTGAAATAAGGAGGGTTTCATGATGTGGGTGAGACGCTGCTGACTCACTCCATTCAAAGGCAGCATTGCGTCTCTTTGGCCATGTCACCAGACTGGACACAGGCCCGGTTTCGGACACGCCATCAACACACAAAGAGGGGCCACCCCAGAGATTCGTGGTTTTGCAGGATTGAGCCAGAGCTGGGAGCTTCACTCTACTGTGCCATGTACGATGCCATCAGCCGTGCTTGCTCTGGTGCAGCGGTCCTCAACAGACTGAGTGTGTGATGGTGTGACTCTGCTAGGGCTGCCTTTGTTCCTAATGCTGGTGGAGCCGAAGCAGTGGGACACTTTGGCACAATTTGCCAAGTGTTGTCAAGGCTCGGAGGCCTGGTACGTCTGCCCCTGACCACTTGGAATTTGACCAGGGCCTGAGCCTGCAGCTGTATTGTATGGCCAACTTCATAGGCATAACTCCCTGCTGGCAGAAACAGTGGTGGATGCATTAAATGTAGCTATGGTTCAGGTGTATTTGCAGAGGTAGAAGCACTGGTGTCCTGAACTGCCCTAGCGGCAGATTTCTTGTGAAGGCCTGTGGGTCTGAGCTGAGCTTGGCCAGCACATTGCATTTCCTAGGGTTCCAGTGCCATATTCTCTCCCCCTCCATGAGTTGTCTCACTTTGAGATTTGCCTTTTCCATTATTTTAATTAGATTTTTCATTTTCCCGTGGGGTTGGGTGGAAGCTCTGGGTAACATGTATTTTTTGTATGTTTGCACTTGAACTTTCAGGCCTGGGTGGTGTGTGTTAGCACAGTTATACATTCTAGTGTAGATGGACACACATTTGTAGGTGACTCCCAATGAAAGGTTGTGTAGTGGAAATGCTCACATGGAAAATGTTTGGCAACTTTAACTTATTTATATTTCAGTAGGGCCTGGACAGCCCAGTCATGCTTAGGGCCTCGTTTTGCTGGGCTCTGGACAAATATATAATGGGGCAGTCTGTACCCCAAAGAGCAGATTGTCTTAATAGGGAACATGTGACAGGTGAGTGTGGAACCCAGTGGACAAGAGTAGGGGTAACAGGAACACAGGGATGCAAAGACTAGCTCAGGGGTTCTCAAACTGGGGGTCGGGACCTCTCAGGGGGTCGCGAGTTTATTACGTGGGGGGGTCACGAGCTGTCAGCCTCCACCCCAAACCCCGCTTTGCCTCCAGCATTTATAATGGTGTTAAATATATGTAAGTGTTTTTAAATTATAAGGGGGGGTCACACTCAGAGGCTTGCTATGTGAAAGGGGTCACCAGTACAAAAGTTTGAGAACCACTGGACTAGCTAAATGTATTGTTTTGGAGGCCTCCAGAGTGTTTATCTATATAAATGTGTAAGAGATCTTGGCACTGAGAGATGCTGTTGTCAGTTTACCAAGAGGATCATGGCAGGGGTGGACTTGTAATGGACAGCCTCTGGCTGGTGCCAGTGGTTTAACATCCTCAGTTAAATGTGCTCTGCACAGGACCTGTTGTTAAAAACACCACAACCCATCCACACTAGGGCTCCCAATATTGCTAGCACTGCTGGAGCTGGAATGTTCTCAGCAATGGTGAGAAATGTTCGAAAGCTTCCCTATTGTAGACAGGGCTCTAAGCTCCCTCTTTCTGCCCAAGTGTTGTGTCGTTGTAGTTTGTATTACTGTAGGACCAGGCCCCTGTGGTGCTAGGCGCTGGACAAACACAAAATGAAAACATGGTCCCTGCCCCAAAAGGTTTACAATCTCAGATTGTTCCCTGTGACAGAATTTCCATGTTTTACTGTGAATTAGCTGCCATTCAGCCACCTAGGGTTTATCCTGGCTGCTTGCTTGTGATTTCCAGCTCTCCAGCTTTCTTAGAATTCTCTGGCAAGTGACTGTACAGATGTCATTGTGTTCTCTTCTCTGTAGGCTCTTACCCCCACCCTGTCACCACAGAGTAGCCTTCCACAATCTGTCTCTCCCAATTTCCTGATTACATTAGCTACGCTTACATGTCAGAAGATACTGTACTGGATTGTATTTAATTAAACCAGTGTCGTCACACACACCACCCAAATATTATTTGTAGCAGTACGGTGCCTAGGAGCCCCGCTCTGTGGGGTTCTGTACAAAGATGGCTTTGCACTGGAGAGGCTGCGTGCTCGATGCAAGGGGGCAGGGCTTAACATAAGAACGGCCATACTGGGTCAGACCAAAGGTTCATCCAGCCCAGTATCCTGTCTTCTGACAGTGGCCAATGCCAGGTGCCCCAGAGGGAGTGAACCCAACAGGCAATGATCAAGTGATCTCTCTCCTGCTATCCATCTCCACCCGCTGACAAACAGAGGCTAGGGACACCATTCCTGTTCAGCATTAATGGCGACCTACAAGGAAGACCTACTGGGGGTAGGGCCCATTTTGCTGACCCTAGTGGCTGAAGAAGGTCTGACACACAAACTGAAGGTCCTGGCTTGTTCTGACATTAAATGGAGCTCTTGTTTCCACCAAGAAGTGACTGTGGTCAACTGGGCACCTGGTAGGACAGTGCCATCACCACTACAATGAAGGGATGTTTATTCACTCTGTTGTCTCTTTGTTTTCATTAATGCCATATGTAAATCACATGGAAGCAAACTCTTACTAAGGATTCAACACCCCTACCACTGTGGTTAAGGGCTGAGAACTTCCGGGCCACGTTTCAGTCATCCAAGGAGTCCCCTGGCAAAAGAGCCAAGACACAGCTCTCCTGATGCTGCCACAGAAATAAGCAAAGGTTTTTGCAGGGGAGATTCTCCTTTCTAGTCTCTCTGCCATACCATAAAAATAAAGATGCAGTAAAGGAAGGACCCATGCCAAATTCAAGTTCCTCTGGCATTTCCTGGTTTTCCAGTGTTTAACTGTGCACTTACTGTCAGCCTAACATAGGGTTTAATCTGCTGTGCCAGTGTAAACGTGCCTGTCCCGGAGCTCCCGGCCCAGCCCAACAGAACTCCCCCAGTGGCATTCAGATAACCATCACAATCCCTGTTGGATGCATTGGATCAGCCTATTTCCTCACTTCCTTCCCTCCACCTTCCATTCTGGGATTGGAAGGGGAGCAGAGCACAGGGAGCTGCCCATTCCCCCTGGCTCCCCAGCCTCTAAGGTTAGAAGAGGTGGCGGATTGGTGCTGAAAAATGATTGTCACCTGCATGGAAACCCCAGCCTCCCCTGCTCGCCCAGGGAGAAGTGGCAGGGCTCCTGGCTGGAGAGGGCCCGACAAGAGTCTGACAGAGACAGTATGCTCTGTCTCTTTCAGACTCTGCACCAGCTGCTGCTGCCAACCCAACCTTCCTTCCCCCTAGGTTGGGACTTGACCTCAGCTTGGCAGCTGGGTTCCCCCAGTTAACAGCTCGATGTTTTCTCAGAAACCCTGGGTGTTCTCTGTGATGACACCTTATCTTTGCCATTGTTTGATTTCCTGCAAGTGCAAGAAGCATGGGAAACAAGCAGGGAGAACTGGAAGTCCTGGCACAGTCAGGGAACTATGATGCGATTGGAATAACAGAGACTTGGTGGGTTAACTCACATGACTGGAGTACTGTCATGGATGGATATAAACTGTTCAGGAAGGACAGGCAGGGCAGAAAAGGTGGGGGAGTTGCGTTGTATGTAAGAGAGGAGTATGACTGCTCAGAGCTCCGGTATGAAACTGCAGAAAAATCTGAGAGTCTCTGGATAAAGTTGAGAAGTGTGAGCAACAAGGGTGATGTCGTGGTTGGAGTCTGCTATAGACCACCAGACCAGGGGGATGAGGTGGATGAGGCTTTCTTCTGGCAACTAGCAGAAGTTGCTAGATGGCAGGCCCTGGTTCTCATGGGAGACTTTAATCACCCTGATATCTGCTGGGAGAGCAATACAGCGGTGCACAGACAATCCAGGAAGTTTTTGGAAAGTGTAGGGGACAATTTCCTGGTGCAAGTGCTGGAGGAACCAACTAGGGGCAGAGCTCTTCTTGACCTGCTGCTCACAAACAGGGAAGAATTAGTAGGGGAAGCAAAAGTGGATGGGAACCTGGGAGGCAGTGACCATGAGATGGTCGAGTTCAGGATCCTGACACAAGGAAGAAAGGAGAGCAGCAGAATATGGACCCTGGACTTCAGAAAAGCAGACTTTGACTCCCTCAGGGAACAGATGGGCAGGATCCCCTGGGAGAATAACATGAAGGGCAAAGGGGTCCAGGAGAGCTGGCTGTATTTTAAAGAATCCTTATTGCGGTTGCAGGAACAAACCATCCCGATGTGTAGAAAGAATAGTAAATATGGCAGGCGACCAGCTTGGCTAAACAGTGAAATCCTTGCTGATCTTAAACGCAAAAAAGAAGCTTACAAGAAGTGGAAGATTGGACAAATGACCAGGGAGGAGTATAAAA
>NW_020694878.1:0-15902 GCF_002925995.2 Terrapene triunguis
GCACTAAAATGGGAAGAAAACGAAAATCTGTATCAGAATACGTTTCAGAACACAAGGAAGTATTCGAAAGTTTAAAAAAAAAACAGGAGAAAAGGATGAAGTTGAGTGTATGCGATGCAAATAGTGTGGCCCAATTATTAAATGTAAATATTTATAGGCTAATAGTTCTAAGTTTACAGCAGTAAACTGTTTATTAAAATGAAAAGTTTTATTTGGCGATGAGAGATATATTGTTTTCTTAAACTCAGAGTTGGCATTGTGTTTTGAATTCCGTTTTCATTCTGCAGCAAACCACATTGATGAACGGAATTCAAAGCATTAATCTACTGAATACTTTTTTCCCCGTCTTTCGGTCCACCAAAATAAACCCCAATATTTTTCACCTGTTTTTGTTGTTGGAGTAATAAAGACTGATAAATTCCCAAGAAAAATTAAATAAAATAAAAACTGAAAACAAAGGGTCCTAATTATGTTGTACATTTCAATCACGTCCCCTTTTATTCACCTTCTCCCTAAGGGAAAAATCTCAATCTTTTCAATGGGAAATACGTTTTCCCTTCTGGAATCCTTGAGATGGACAAGGAGGAGACAGCTATCTGCTAAAGAGCAAGTGAAAGGAAAAGATTTTCTGGGTTTAGCAGATCCTACTTACAGGGTCTTTAAAAAAACAATAGAGCCACTAAGCTGTATTTGGCCTGCCCCAGAGGGAACCACAGTGCCTCCCTGAGCTCCTTGTGCAGGTGCAGCATGCGCCCCCTTCCAGGATTAACCAGCAGTACTTCCCAGACTAGCTCTGGGCCCAGTTCACAGAATTTGGATCTAGCTCCAAAGCTGGAATTTCTCCAAAGCTTAGGTTGCTAAGGTCTGGGCTTTTGGTCCATACCCATCTCTGAGTAAGAGCATGGACCTGATTCTCCTTTCACTTTACACTAGGGTAAATCAAGAGTAACTGCACTGAAGTCAATGGAGTTACACCAGTGAAAATCCCTTTTCAGATCAGAATCAGGGCCCCTAGTGCGGGGATGGGGAAATGTACAGATGATGTCAGTGCTCTGAGCAGGGGTCAGCTATTTTTTTGTGCAGAAGGTGTTGTTTATTACCTTAACATCATCAAGACTCCAATTATTAAATAATTTCATTGTAATTGTACTGAGCATCATAGAGAAGGACTTTCAGGTAGACAGATTTTTACCCATTCAGACCATAGATTGCCACTGTATTATGGACCTGATGTCACCATTGTTTTTTTTAGGGATAGACAGATCCCAAATTAGAAGAGTCTTGAGAATGACCATCATGCCCTTATGATTAAAACAATGTAATAGCGTGTACTGTTTCCTGTGGTATTTCTACCAAGAGGAGGATTTAATACTTAGGCTAATCTCTCTGGAGTTTACAGCTTTCAAGTGGTCACATTACAAACAGGAACCCACCTACAAAAATGAAGAGACCATTATTTAATTCAATTTCCATTATTTGTTCAAGGAGTTTAGCATGGAGATGCTGATTGTTGCTCTTGGAACAGGAATTGGGTTGCACAGAACCATAGGTTTCAGATTCACATAAGTCTCACAGTGGATGCAAGGATGAAAGCCTTTGTGATTCTATCTCCTCCCCCTGGAAAAATACCCCACCCCCCACCTTCCATCCAGGTCTGCACATAATTCACATTTGATTTTTTGAGTTAGGAACAAACCCCAAGGAAACAATAAGGTCTCCTTGAGACCATTTGAAAACTTAGTTAAGTGCCAGCCTTTGATTTGGTACATTTCATTTAGTCTGTATATTTCACAGAATGGAGACCTGCTACTTTATTGCCCTGCCAAGTTCAATGGAGACCCATGACACGGCATCAATAATCAATAATAATCACAGCACTCCCATGGGATTGGCCCCCACTGGTAATCTAGGTGGTAAACACATTGTTTGAGCATACTGCTTCAGGACTGCTGAGACTTTGTCCTTTGCTAGGGCTCCAAGCAGCATCAGGACTTAGGCAGCTTTGTGCATGCCGACCAGAGGAACGTTAAGTGCCTGAGCCCCCTTAGCATCTACAGGGTTTGGTGGCTGCTGAATGGTGGTTTTTAGAATATCAGTGGTCTTTAAATGTCAGATTTAGGTGCCTTGAGAAGCAGTTAGGTCCAAGGCCAGGTCTACACTTAAAATGCTGCAGGTACACCACTGTAGCGCTTATGTGAAAATGCTCCTACACTGATTGCAGAGAGCGCTCCCATTGGCATAGTTAATCCAGCTCCCTGAGCGGCAGTAGCCATGTCAACGGGAGAAGCTGGCCCATCAACATAGTGCTGTCGACATGGCGGTTAAGGTCAATGTAACTACGTTGCTCAAGGGTGTGGATTTTTCCTGACATAGGTCTGTGGACCTGGCCTAAGTACCTTTGTGAACCTGTCCTTAAGTCACTTTCAAAAGTGAGACTTGGGGCTTGTCTACACAGGACCACAGTCTGGACTATGGGGGAGGGAAGGGATGGGGGTGAATTGTAAAGTGCTGCACTCTAACTGCCTCTTGTAGACCCTGCAGGCACTAACTAAAAGGCACCTAGTTTGTGTTGATGTAGACCAAAACAGGACTGTGTTAATGTGAACTAGGTACCTTTAAGTTCTCATCAGCAAACACATTAGAGCCTAGGGTTGCCAATCCTCCTGGATGGGCCAGGAGTCTCCCAGAATTGGCCTCAATCTCCTGGAAGCCTATTGAAACCAATCCGGGTGATTTTAATAGGCTGCTAAAAGTCCAGTTGGCAGCGCAGTGGGGCTAAGGCAGGCTCCCTACCTGCCCTGGCTCTGCCTGGCTCCTGGAAGCGACCCGGGGCAGTGCCTGTAGGGAGGGGCAGCATGCGGAGCCTCCTGGTGGCACCTGAGCCTAGGAGCCAGATATGTCGGTTGCTTCCCAGAGCCGCCCAAGGTAAGCACCACCCAGAGCCCACATCCCTCAACCCCTCCCACACCCCAACCCCCTGCCCCAGCCCTGAGCCCCCCCACACACCCAAACTCCCTCCCAGAGCCTGCACCCCACACTCCCTCCTGCACCCCAACCCCTTGCCCCAGGCTCAACCCAGAGTCCCCTCCTACACTCTCAACCCCCTCTGCCCCACCCCCAGCCCAGAGCCCATACCCCCTCCTGTGCCCCAACCCCCTTCTCCAGCCAAGTGAAAGTGAGTGAGGATGGGGGAGAGCGAGCAATGGAGGGAAGGGGGATGGAGTGAGTGGGGGGTGGGGCCTCGTAGAAGGGGCATGGCAGGGGCGTGGCCTTGAGGTAGGGGCAGGGGAAGGGTGTTTGGGTTTGTGCAATTAGACAGTTGGCAACCCTATAGAGCGCTCTACAATTCACCCCTCTCCCCATTGTCCGGACTATGGTGGCATCAGTCAGTTAGAAGTAGTGAAAATCTTTATAAACATATTAGCTGGTTGTGGCCCTCCCCTAGGTTTAACCATAGCCAGCTAGCACACTTTTAAACACTATTATCATTGTCTATACTAGGTGCTAAGAGGTGTAAGACAATGTGTTAAGTAAAATGTGCTATTTAATATTGTTGTCTAACACGACTCATTTATCCCAGTGTAGACAAAGCCCAGCTTACTCCATATGCCCATCCCAATCCTTACTGCTCCTTTCACCTCCTGTTTCTCACACATGAGTTCATGACGTCCTTCATGCTGTTCTCTATCCTTTCCCCCAACATACACCAAGAACATTTCACTTGTCTATAAATAGCATAGCTCAGCCAGATTCACTTAGCCTAAATGCCCCCCCCCACCTGCTTCAACAGAAGGGAGACAGTCTCAGCAGTGAGGGAGAGGACATTAACTGAGGGACACCAAGTAGCTTCTTCCCCACCCCCCACTGGGAGTCTCTGGCACTCATTGACCAGCTTGGGGGGAAAGGTGCTGAATGGCCAGTATTCCCCAGCTCCCTGGATTTAACCTGGAGTGGGGGCCATGTGGAGCCTCTTATCCACCTCGAGCTAGGAATGGAAACCCCATCTGACAAATGCTGTGGGCCTAGCTGATCACCCATATGAGGGTCAGGAAGGATTTTTTCTCCCCTGGTCCAATTGGCAGAGGATCGGGGATCATTTTGCCTTCCCTGAAGCATCTTCAAGCCACAGTGGGTTAAGTAGGAACAGGCGTAGTATCTAACTGAGGTACTGGGATGGAGTTGTTTATTGGGCACAACTTGTGGCCAGTTTCCAGTGTGGTTAAAACAATCAAATGAACAATTCACAAAGGTAAAAGATCTGGGATCTGGTGACTGGCCTTGGGCTTTTAGGATAGGGTGAGACCATGTGCCCTTATGGCTCTTGTGGACTGAGGTCCCCACCCTTCAGCACTCTCTGTCCCCCTTGCAGGGAGGAAGGTGCTAGGACTCAGAGAGAGCTGAGTCCTGGGGGGTTTGCTGAGGAAAGCCTACCCCGCATTATGGATTATATGGTAAAGAGCCTTGTAGCTGCCACAGTGGAACAAATTAAATGCCTGGTATAGAAGAGTATGGGTGATGGGCAGGTAGCGCCCCTCCCCTGTGCTAAAATGTAATAAAAGTTGCAGCTTGCACCTTAATGCCATGCATGGGCCTGTCCTCATTTCACCGCTGGTCCGCATTGATCCAGTTGCATTTTTGAACTTGTAGTCATTCATAATCCGTTGAAAAATTTCCTTCCAACTTTCCTTCAAGTCGTCATTCATTCCTAATCCCTATCCTCTCTTCCTATCACATGGTTCTGTCTGAGTTTGGAGCTGGTTCGCAATGTCAGATGCTGTCTGGCCCTACCTGCTTTGTTAACATCCACTCAATGTGCAGTGGCAGTCAAAAAAGCAAAGAGAATGCTGGGAATAATTAAGAAAGGGATAGATAACAGGACAGAAAATGTCATGTTGCCTCTATATAAATCCATGGTATGCCCACATCTTGAATACTCTGTGCAGATGTGGTCACCCCATCTCAAAAAAGATATATTAGAATTGGAAAAGGTTCAGAAAAGGCAACAAAAATGATTAGGGATATAAAACGGCTTCCGTATGAGGAGAGATTAATAAGACTGGGACTTTTCAGCTTGGAAAATAGATGGCTAAGAGGAGATATGATTGAGGTTTATAAAATCATGATTGGTATAGAGAAAGTAGATAAGGAAGTGTTGTTTACTACTTCTCATAACACAAGAACTAGAGTTCACCAAATGAAATTAATAGGCATCAGGTTTAAAACAAATAAAAGGAAGCATTTCTTCACACAATGCACAGTCAACCTGTGGAACTCCTTGCCAGAGGATGTTGTGAAGGCCAAGACCATAACAGGGTTCAAAAAAGAACTAGATAAATTCATGGAGGATAGGTCAATCGATGGCTATTAGCCAGGATGGGCAGGAATGGTGTCCCTAGCCTCTGTTTGCCAGAAGCTGGAAATGAGCGACA
The DNA here is from genome assembly GCF_002925995.2 of Terrapene triunguis. Classification (NCBI taxonomy): domain Eukaryota; kingdom Metazoa; phylum Chordata; order Testudines; family Emydidae; genus Terrapene; species Terrapene triunguis. The sequence continues at coordinate 5,430 of NW_020694878.1, forward strand.
GGGGATGGATCACTTGATGATTACCTGTTCTGTTCATTCCCTCTGGGGCACTTGGCATCGGCCACTTTCGGAAGACAGGATACTGGGATAGATGGACCCTTGGTCTGACCCATTAGGGCCATTCTTATGTTCTAACATTACTCTTTAAAATGACCACCGGGCCACATTCATCCCTGGTGGAACTAACTCTGTGAAGATTAGTGGACTTAACACTTACAGCAATTCTCTATCCTAGGTCTTTAAGAAACAAGTTTTATGTTTAGCCATTTATACTTGTCTGAGCATAAATGAAGAGTGTATTTCAGATAGTTAGAAATGGTTTGTTATAGGTTTAAAAGCTTCATAGGTTTAGTTTAAAGAAGCACCCAAGAATTAGGACATATGTGCAGACTTTATCCCTCTAACTCAAACATCTTGAGTCTTGGCTCTAAATATCACAAGAACAGGCTTTCTAGAAACACTTCCATCACTGTATTTCACATTCCACATTCACAAACTAACAAATAGTCTGGTGGGAAAGAGTTCTTTCTGTTGTTCCTGAATAGTTATACAGAAGTTGCCATAAAAACATCATTTACCCATAGAGAGACTGACGCCTAGGTAGTTATGCAACTATTATCATGTTGTATTGCATCTTTACCTTTCCTGGGGCCTGGAGTCTGCAGAAGTCGCTGGTGTTTTATGAGCATAAGTGAAGCAGCATGTTGCAAAGGAGATGCACACTGCTCTCGCTCACACACGGGCTTCATTTTTGCATTCTCGTTTTATAGTTTTTTTCCCCTTTAATCTAAAATAACAGTGAATGAAACTGAATGTGACTGACCTTCCTGCATGGAAAAATGTAACAGAATATACCTCAGTCTTCATCTGTTACTCCAAGTAGGAGATAACTGAAATAGTTGGAAGGGTGCAGTGTTGTCTACTGGCTAGAGCACTGGACAGGCACTGACGGGACCTGGGGTCCATTCCCAGCTCTTCAGCAGGCCTGCTGGGTACATTTCGTCACCGCTCAGTGCCTCAGCTTCCCCGTCTGTAAAATGGGGATTAAGATACCGATTCTGCTTTGTACAGCACGTTGAGATCTATGGATGAAAAGCACTAGATAATACTTAATAAATAAGCATTATCAGATTCACTGTGTAATAGCTCCCACTGTACATAGCTCCGGTTGTTCAGTGTTATGAGTAGAGGTCTGGGAACTCCTTGCTTCTTCTTCTGACTCTATCCCAGACATAAGTGATACAGATAAAGTAGGATTGTCACTAGCCCTAATCCTCAGAGCAGAACAGGAGGGAGCCAAGGCCCCCAAGCCCGTATGCAACCATTTAAGAGCTATTGTGACTTTGGGTCCTCAGCTCAGTTGCTGCTGTTCCCTGTGAAGGAGGGGTGGAATGCAGATACAGTCATGGCTCTCTGCCCCCAGCCCCTTGAATGCTCTGGCGGGAGGAGCAGGCTGAACATGAGGAAAGAAGAAAGGAAAGATTCAGGGCTGCACTAAATTCTTACTATTACACTCCCTTGGGAGCAAGAGCTCCTCCTGAGGCAGTATAGCTAAGAGTGGTCCCATACTCAAGACTGAGCCTAAAAGTTCTATGTAGTGTATGATTAAAGTATTCCTGAGAGATTAATTAAGAGTATAAGCAAAGGAGAAGAGCTGCACCCATTGGATTTAAATCCCAGCTCCTTCTATAATTTAACATTGTCTTTCAGTCACTGAACAGGGACTCATTTATGTATTATTTTCACTAACATTGTTCAATGCCCCAGGCTTGCATGAATGTCATAAGAAGAAGAGCTCGGTATAGCTTGAAAGCTTGTCTCCCTCAGCAACAAAAGTTGGTCCAGTAAAAGATATTACCTCACCCCCCTTGTCTCTCTAATAGCCTGCCAACACTGCTACAACAACACTGCATAAGACCTCTCTGTCACATAGTGAAACTGTGGTAAGCGTTGCACAATTGGCCGGGTGGGCTGTGGTTTGCTCAGTTCCTTAAATGGGTATTGAGAAGAGACTGACTGATGACCTATACCAAATTTGCAAGTTCCAGATGCAAAACCAATTGTTGACATGATCGTAATTAATCACAAAGAGTGGCAGATGGCTGCATCAGCCAACTTAGCATAATCATGGTATTTTTCACCAGTGCTTTCTGCCACTCATATCATGGGTTTCAGAAGAATGTTTTGCATATGTTTTGCTGGTTGTTGTGACTCGTTTGCTGACATTTAAATGTTGTGAACTTTAAAAAAATCTGTTTAGAAAATACTTGTTATCAACTCATTCCCTTCAGCCAATGAACATTCAGTTGGAATAGCAATGGCCTGATTCTCCACTGGGTGTAGCCATTTACACCTGCGCCAAAGGAGTAAATCAAAAGTATTTTGCACTCGTGCTGTAACTGACAAAGAGCAGGGCAATGGAAAATCATGTTCATAGAATCATAGAATCATAGAATATCAGGGTTGGAAGGAATCTCAGGAGGTCATCTAGTCCAACCCCCTGCTCAAAGCAGGACCAATTCCCAACTAAATCATCTCAGCCAGGGCTTTGTCAAGCCGGGCCTTAAAAACCTCCAAGGAAGGAGATTCCACCACCTCCCTAGGTAACGCATTCCAGTGCTTCACCACCCTCCTAGTGAAATAGTGTTTCCTAATATCCAACCTAGACCTCCCCCACTGCAACTTGAGACCATTGCTCCTTGTTCTGTCATCTGCCACCACTGAGAACAGCCAAGCTCCATCCTCTTTGGAACCCCCCTTCAGGTAGTTGAAAGCAGCTATCAAATCCCCCCTCATTCTTCTCTTCTGGAGACTAAACAATCCCAGTTCCCTCAGCCTCTACTCATAAGTCATGTGCTCCAGCCCCCTAATAATTTTTGTTGCCCTCCGCTGGACTCTTTCCAATTTTTCCACATCCTTTTTGTAGTGTGGGGCCCAAAACTGGACACAATACTCCAGATGAGGCCTCACCATATCGAATAAAGGGGAATGATCACGTCCCTCGATCTGCTGGCAATGCCCCTACTTATACAGCCCAAAATGCTGTTAGCCTTCTTGGCAACAAGAGCACACTGTTGACTCATATCCAGCTTCTCATCTACTGTGACCCCTAGGTCCTTTTCTGCAGAACTGCTACCTAGCCATTCGGTCCCTGGTCTGTAGTAGTGCATAGGATTCTTCCGTCCTAAGTGCAGGACTCTGCACTTGTCCTTGTTGAACCTCATCAGGTTTTTTTTGGCCCAATCTTCTAATTTGTTCCTTGAATTCCTGGCATTTAGCCCCCAAATTATGCCCCCATTTGTACTATTGAAACATTAGGGCCTAAGACCTAGATGTGGGAAGTAAGTTACTCACCTGAGCTGCTAACATTGTTACTCCCCAATCTGTGCTCTGACAACATCTCAGGTGAGTAAGTGCAGCTACACTTGCTTTGCAGCAGGGGGAGATCATTTTGTGATTGTTAGCCATTTTGCACCTGAGTAGGAGGGCCAGGTTCAAGTAAATAAGGCTACCCACTCCCAAATCTTGATCTCAGTTCTACAACTGACTTTATGCAGGCAGACCCAGGCCCCACCTCAGTGAAGTCAATGAGGCTCTGCAGATACAGAGTTCTTCCTAAACTGAGCAAGCTTGGTTGGGGTCCTACTTTACACACACACACACACTCTCCCTTCTACATGAGAGTCCAAGGTTACGATGCATAGAGAGTGGAGTTATATCTGCAACAAGGGGTTTGCACCCATGATGCTTCTAAATATAGATAAATGTAACCTTTCCACACTCCCTTCCCCACCATGCAAGGTAATGCAGGATCAAAGGCCTTTTGTTCACTAAGCTGAGCTCTCATATGCTTCAAGTGCCCAGTGGATGCTGACAGAACATAAGTTTGGCCCATTTTCTTTTCTTTTTGTTTCCAAACTCTATATTCTTTTAATTACGTCAGTGTTCTTGTAGCTTTTACAAATGATATTTCTATTAGGATTTCAGTGCAAAATACGCCTTGATTTAAAATGAAAGAGGATTCTACGAGATAAAATGATGCCTCTGAAGACAGTATGTGTCTCTCCCCTTCCCAGTTTTTGTCCATGGAAATTATGGAATTTGCAAGATTATTTTAATGCCTATTAGAGTTATTCGTGTATCAGTAACATTTTTGAATATTCCTTTTCTGCAGGTGCTGGAGAATCAGGAAAGAGCACTATTGTGAAACAAATGAAGTAGGTATATGAATATTAATTTCAGTTATAAAATTTGAATATTTGCAGTATGTATAGCAAATGTCTTAGCTATCAGTAATTTTATTTTCAAATAAAATGCAAAAACAAAAAAAATTAAAATCAACTTCCAATTCGAAATACAAAATGATTGGAGATACATATCTGATTTTCTAATCAAATATATTTGGAAAATCTTGCACTGCTCCAACTACTACTGAATTCAAGCAGTCTTTCCATTAGCTTCCACAGGAATTGCATCAAGTCATGAGTAAGGCTGCGTGTCTGTCATGGAGGTCACGGAAGTCACGGATTCTGTGACTTTCCATAACCTCTGTGATTTCTGCAGCGGCCGCTGCTGGGGCAGTCCCGGGCCACCACGTCCCCCCAACCCCAGCAGCAACAGTAGTTTGGGTGTGGGAGGGGGCTCAGGGCTGGGGGTTGGTGTGTGGAGCAGTGCTTACCTCGGGGTGGGGTGTGGAAGCTCCCTGGAAGCGGCCAGCATGTCCCTGCAGTTCCTAGACGGAGAGGCCAGGGGGCTCTGCATGCTGCCCCGCCTGCAGGCACTGCCTCCGCAGCGCCCATTGGCTGCGTTTCCCAGCCAATGGGCGCTGCAGAGCCAGAGCTAGTGGCAAGGGCAGTGTGCGAAGCCTCTCTGGCTTTCCCTCCCCCTAGGAGCTGCACGGACATGCCAGCCGCTTCCAGGGAGCTGCGCGGAGCCAAGTAGGGAGCCTGCCAGTCCTGCCAACCCTTCTCCCCCCAGCAACAGTGGAAGTCCTGGGCCACGTGTCACTGCCCACCCTCCCACACACACAGCACCAGCGGTGGTCTCAGGCTGCCCTGCCCAGCAACTGCGGTGCCCCCCACCCCCAGGGATGCCCCCCAGAACCCATGGTGCCCCCACAGGCCAAGTTTTAATTAGGAGCATATAGTAGAAGTCATGGACAGGTCACAGGCTGTGAATTTTTGTTTACTGCCTGTGACTTGTCCATGACTTTTACTAAATATACCCGAGACTAAAACATAGCCTTAGCCATGAGTATTAGATCAAGGAGTATAACTGAACTCATAATTCTATGCTTTGCTTCTCAGAGTGTCGATCGCTGTTGATCTTCACAGAATTACTCTAATTCTTGTCTATAGCTAACTCCCTAGTGAAGGCAAAGATTGTGTCTGACCCTTGTGCCCTGTGCAGAGTGGGAGGTGCAAGCAGACCCCATTGCACACTTTGCACCAAGTCTAGGGACAAGTGCAGGGAGTGATGTCTTTGTGCACCCAAGGATGCAAACCTCTCCAAAGGGCAAGGGAAGAAGTTGGGATGATGGCCCTACCCCACTTGCAGGCATCCATGGTCCCAGCTGGACATGCTGGGAAGTGCAGGTGGGATCATCCAAAGGGCAATATCCCGTCACAGACTCTCATTGGGGATTTTGATTGTGCCATTACTTCAGATAAACCTAGTGCAGTAACTGTTCACTCAACAAGGGCCTGGTCCCGCTTCCATTGAAGTCAATGACAGTATTTCCATTGATTTCAAAGGGAGCTGGACTAGGCACTTCATCGTGGACTAATTTTTATATTTATAGCTAGGCTGTTCACATTCCTTTACATGTATCTAAGCAGGCCAATTTTTCCAAAGGTAGCTAAAGTAGTAGTTTAAAGAGATAACTCAACTGTGCCAAGCAAGTGGCAACATAAGTCCTACTTAAATGTGCAGCCCATGTCCTCCTTTACATTTACAAGCTCGTAAAATTGTATTGTTTAATCGGGGCTTATTTTTCCAGGTGAATTTGTGAATTATTGCCTAAAATTGCTTTTTATAGTCACCTGACAAATAAAGAGGGTGATCACAAAATTCCAGAGCCATAACCATTGTAATTATTTGAGCATGCTGCCACGTTACTAGTATCAATCTGTTCCAATGTAAACATTTTTAAGGAGAGCATTTTTAATAGAGGGGACACTTTATCTCTTATTTACATTTTTCTGGTTATTTGACATCCTTATTGACCCATTTAAAGAGTAATTTGGACAATGTTGGGCACAGGGATAAATACCATAAATACCATTTTTTTTACTTTTTTTTCCCTTTGGTTTTGCAGCAGGACAATTTTAATAACATCACCATAGCTTTCACCAAATGTTTATGCCAACTTTTATGTTTCACATAAGATCATGTATTTTTTATTTCCTTCATTTTAAGTCTGATTGAGCAGCACATCCGTACTCTGCAAAGTGCTTTAAAATGTACGTAACTCCCACTGGAGTTGTGCTGAAGTGTTTTGCTGAATAGGGCTAAACTTAAGCTTGTTCTGCTGAATTGGGAACTGTGAGAAATCTGATGGCTAATTTACCTGATGGCATTAGAGAGAGAGGTAAACCTGAAAAGCTCTATGTCATTTTTAAAGCTCCATGTCTATAAGATTTAGACCTGGTGGAAAATGTTGTTTTTTTTTTCCATAGAAAATTATTACAAAAATTGTTTTCATTTTTGTTAACAAATTCCATGGAAAAGTTTGACTTTTTGGTGAAATATCAAAACCAAAATATTTCGATATTCAACGGTTTGATTGTCAGGTGTTAGTTTTTTCAAAAAAATGTCAAAATTTTCCGTGGAAGCAGACACTGTTTCTAAAAAAAATTGTTTTGTTGAAAACTTTCCTGTCAGAAAACAGTTTTGACAGAAAATTTTTGACTAGCCCTAATGAGGGCATCCTAATACTACTAATATGATTTTTAATGAATACATTACAATACTATACTTTCTATTATTCATCATGACAGAGATATCTGTAGACCTGATCCAAACCCCACTGAAGTCTGAATTATTCCATTGACTTCTGTACGCTTTGGATAACATCCTTTGAGACATAAAGGAGACTTACAGTGTCTTAACAGAGAAAAAGCTAATTTTCAGTTAGGACTGAGGAAGATAATTCTTCAGCTGTTAAAACTGTTCTTATCCTTCTGAGAATTTACAAGGTGATATTACTGGTTTTAAATTTTCTCTAAAGAAGCCTATGCTTTGAGAGTGCATTTGAAAATGTTTCCTTGCTTGTTAAAGTCATACATAAAGAGAATAGGGGACTGCTACTGACTAATTATTCCTCGTGGTGGGTAGCATGGATGCTGCCAGAGGACGTGAATATAAATATAAAAGCCTCAAGAGAAAACAAGTATTTTTCTTTTTGTAATTACAGTAGCTAGTGCTATTTTGAGGCCCTCTATTTTCTTCCTTTCTTTGTTGTTCAAATGCTTTTAAGGATAATAACAACATTTAAAATGACTGTTTGAGAATTGTAAGTGCATTTGCCTGTCTTCCCTTCAGATGTTCACAACCCCCCACCCTTCAAAAGAGACAGTAAAAATGTGTTCTTTTAATCCCACAACTTCCACACAGACCTTACTGCACGCATTGCTAAGGGGCATGCAGAGTAAAACAGCCAACCTTAGATTTTGAATGTACTGTAGTTTATAGTTTCCTTATATTTCATGCCACTGTATGTACTAAAGTACCTGGTTTTTATAGATGGAGGGCTATAAAGGTCTCTTCACAAGTTCCAAAATATCTTGAAAACATATCGGAAATAGTTTTTTTTCTGTAATAAATAGCATATACAGAAAGTTTGATGGAATGGTACAATGTGAAGGTTTTTTGATACTCATTCGGATGACTTTCTCATGACCTGGTTTGCCACTCATGACCGACATGGACATTCCAAGCTCACCCCAATAAGTACTCCATGTGACTCCATACCACCATGTATCCTGTACATGGCTCATATGTTACATTCAACTGGCATTCATTTTGTCTTTCATTTTGAACATTTCTAGAGGTTGTAGAGGTGTTTCTCATTCTGGGGCCAAAGCCCACTGAAATCAATAGGAGTCTCTGAAGCCTTCCACAGTCTTCGAAGGGCTTTGAAATAGATCCAATATATATTCATTTTGAGAATGTCACTCAAACCACTGGGCACTTCCAAAATGGAAGGTAAGCTTTAAGCTATTTTGGAACTGTTTTAGAGAGGGGTTTTTGGTACCTCACTGTATGCAAAGTTGTATCTTTGCCTTTTCTTGTGTGATTCGGGTCAGAGATATGATAGGATTCATAGACATTCCATTCTAGTCTACTCTCAACTCGACCTCCTCATATACAACTTCATCCTTGGGGTTGATTCCGCAGTCTCCAACCCCGCCGAAATATCCGTGGAGCTCTTGGTGGTGAAGGTGAGGTCACTGCAGAGGATGGTGACCAGCTCCTTATAGAAGCATCAAGTTTTCGGTGCAGCACCAGAGCAACCTACCTCAGCTCCTTTATCTTTACATGGCACTACTATGTGTCCCATTCTCAAGTATGCCATGAGAAATCTAACCATAGGTATAAAAGTCCTTACAGCTGGAGCACAGCTGGGACTGCACAGCCTCCTCTCCCCACAGTACCAGCAGATCCAACAACTCAGGTGTGCTCCAAGCGGGAGAGCATTTGCTGCGTGGAGCCACCATTGTCATCTGGAAAGATGTGATGTGAGCTGTCCACGCCGAGCAAACAGGAAGTGGCATTTCAAAAATTCCCAGGTCTTTAAAGGAGGAGGGGCGGATTCCTTTGTACTTGGGTGCAGGGCAGCAGAGTACTAACTGCTGACCAGAGCGGTCATGAAGAGCATTGTGGGACACCTCCTGGAGACCATTTACAACAGGAATAGGTGGTGTATCCACCATGCAAGGTATTAACAAACTTTAACAGAACTTTATTTACAGTGGAAGTCTCTTTTCCAAGCTGTAGCTGCACACCCTGTAACTCTCCCAGCCTCCTCAACTCCTCCCCCCTCCTTCCTGTTTCCTGTCCTTTCAGACTCCCAACAGCCAGTGCTCCCAGTTCTAATAATCACATGCAGCATCTAAACACCACATTCCCTCCTCTCTTAAGAAACTTTCCAAATTAAAATAAACATTGTTGTTCTAACCACAGGAACAAATATTAAACAAGACACTATACTGTTGGCAAGAATATTACACTGAAAACACTGTAGATACTACATAACATAGTCTTTAGTCCAGGCAGGTGGTCGTCTGAGTCTGACAGGCTGTCTCTCAAGCCCCGGTTCCAGTGCAATGTCTTGTTGTGTTGGTTCTACAGTGAAGTCATACAATGCAGACTGGGTGTTGGCATAATCTCCTCTTGGTGCATAGGCAGGTGCAAGATGAGAAGCATTCCATACCCGCCCATCAGAAAGTCGATAGGTGTAAGGTCCCTTCTTCTCTATGATTTTAAGAGGAGCTGTGAATTTATGGTCCCCTTTGCGTAAGATTCCAGGTTTTCGTATTCTAACAAAGGAACCACACTCAAACTTTGGTTCCTTAGCACCCCACCGTTTGTCTGTGAAAGCCTTAGACTTTGCTTGGTTCTGTTCAACTGTCTTTCTCACATCATCCTTGTTTGGGGCATCAGGTTGTGCCTTTAACAATCCAGCAATGTTCAGTTTAGTAGTCATCTGTTTCCCATGAAGTAATTCTGCGGGTGATCTTTGCGTTGTGGCATGTCGTGTAGCCCGGTATGCTTGCAAGAAATCAGTAGTGAAGGGTATCCACAATCGCCCTTCCAGTTTAGCTGTTTGCAAACTCTCTTTCAAACTTCTGTTAAACCGTTCGATTTCCCCATTGGCTTGAGGGTAATATAGGGATGACCTCCTGTGTAAAATGTTCCTCTCTGCTAGAAAAGTTTCAAACTCCAGGGAAGTAAACTGACTACCATTATCTGAAACCAGTTCTTTGGGGTTACCTTCCTGGCTAAAAACTGAAGAGAGGAACTTAATTACTGTAGCAGAAGAAATTTGCGATGTAAACGCTACCTCAGGCCATTTGCTGAAATAGTCTATTAAAGTGATGGCATAATGACAGTCAAGTGGAGCAGTATCAAAGGGTCCTACAATGTCAATTGCCACTTTTTCCCATGCAGATTCAGGAAGAGGAACAGGCTGTAATGGAGGGGTACATGTCACTGCTGTCTTATCATGCATTTGGCAAGTGACACAGGATTTTATGAGTGCTTCAGTTTGAGAGTCCATCCCTGGCCACCAATACAGATCCCGTAGTCGTTGTTTGGTTCTGACAATTCCTTGATGAGTATCGTGTGCCAGGTGTATGAGTTTTGACTGTAATTCTTCTGGCACAAGTAGCCGGTGTGTACCTTGTAGCACACAGCCATCGAGCAAAGAAAGTTCATCCCAAACTCTAAAATAAGGCAGCAAAACTGGGTCAA